>NC_053025.1:391359728-391521620 GCF_003073215.2 Triticum urartu
AAATGGAAATAAATCGACATTTCGGCAAAACATAGGCAACTCACAAGCACAATTCAGCATCAACTCAAGCCACACACACAATTTCCATCATATCGACCGATTATGTCATATCGCACACACATACACATATTTCCATTCTTGCAAAAAGCATAAATTTTAATCACCTATCTCGAGATCGAGCACACGGTGGAGATGATGATGTAGTAGGGAGATCAAAAGTGGACAAAGATGTTCTTGACAAGGCTAGATCTTGTTAGGGGGTACATAGGTCACTTCACTAAATGCTACATCTACTAGCTAGCTAATTTGGGAGGAGACAATTTCAACTAGTGGAGGGGAAGGAAAAAGAGAAAGGAGATGCATTAATGGAGGTGGTGTAAGTTAGCTAGGAGTAATAAAGAGAGAGAAAGGTAGGTAGAAGAAGGAGAGTAATGGGGGAGAAGTAGTGAGGAAGAAGCAAAATGAGGGAGAGAGGAGGGGGGAGGTAGGGGAAAGTGAGGAAGAGAGGATGGGGGAGGGGTGGGAAAATGTGGTATATGCTGCGGCTTAGCAGTAGTGCTGGACGTAAACCGCGCTACTGCTAATAACATAGCAGTAGCGCGCTTTCGGCACACGCGCTCCTGCTAAGCGGGGCCCGCCATGTGACTAGTTTAAAAATTAGCAGTAGCGCCACCCAAAAAAAGCGCACTACTACTATTACTTTATCAGTAGCGCGGTTAGCAAGACCGCTCTACTGCTAAACCTAGGGTGGCGGGAACTGTCGATTGATTTTAGTAGTAGCATGGTTCCACCGAGCCGTGCTACTGCTAAGTGAGTAGCAGTAGAGCTTGTTTTCTTCCCGCGCTACCGCTAATTAGCAGTAGCGCCTCCCCCTATACCGCGCTGCTACTAAGATTTTGTGTATAAGGTTTTCCCTAGTAGTGTTGAGAACCCAGCACGCGTTTTGTTTGACCATGCGTGGGCTCGAAGAGGTGCCAAATGTATCGTCCTTGAGCCTGTTCCTATGCAACCGCGCAGTTTATCGTGCAAGCTTCCCGCCCGGCAAGGACATCTATCGTGGAGCCATTGCTATGGGTTAGCTTAAAGGGGTTAAATCGGACAAGGGACGCGAGAGTTTTATACTGGTTCGGCCCCTTACGATGAAGGTAAAAGCCTACTCCAGTTGTGATGGAATTGCTAGGGTTTCGATGACCAGGGAGCGAATCCGCTTTGCCTGGCTCTCGAGTTGTTGTGTGTTGTCCCTCAACCGCCGCCGGGCCATCCCTTTATATACATAGGTCGACGCGCGTCAGTTTATAGAGTCCCGAGGCTGGATCATCAATGTGTCCAACTCGGTCTCTATTCCTCCTTTATTACAATACAAGTTACATGATAATGTCGGTTTACGTCTACAGGCCTTAACCCGCCTTTGGGCCTTGGGCCATCATAAAGCGCCACCATCCTTTGTCTTCCTGGGCTTCTAATCCTCATAGAGTTAACCCGGCCACTCCTGGCCGGTTTACGTCCAGTAGTAGTATCCCCAACACCTAGTAGTGTTGAGAACCCCGCACGCGTTTTGTTTGACCCTGTGTGGGCTCGAAGAGGTGCCAAATGTATCGTCCTTGAGCTTGTTCCTACGCAACCATGCAGTTTACCGTGCAAGCTTCTCGCCCGGCTAGTTTGGCCACGCGTTGGCTAGAATAGGGGCAAATTGTGGGCGTTTATTGAAAAAAAGCTTTGTAAAAACAAAGTGTGTGGAATGACTTCGATCATAAGTTTACCCGTGGGTGATGAGGTCAAAGTTACAGAGCATGGTGATGATGGACACTCGAGTGCGATAATTAATTCTACATTCTACAGGGCACACGGTTGAAGAAACCAATTGTGTGCAATAATGTCGAAGATCGCAATCGAGTTAGCTATTCATATCGTTTGCGATAAGATCGACAAGGAAAACACATTCAAGAATGGTTAATAAAATCTAAGTCCATTGCATATTAAGGTCAAAATAGTACTACCAATATACGAGTCTCATACGATTCCATTTCAACAATTGTATCACAAAAGCTCAAAATATTACAAGGTTCAAATTCCAGAGTTATATGGCTCAAATTTGAATATTACAAGGTTCAAACTGATATTAGAAATGAAATTAATCTCATCAGCTGCAAACGCCCTCGCTGACCCGCTGAACATGGATATAAGATAGGTTCAAACTAATATTACCACTTGTAAGACTGGTTTCGAAACCTCATAATTTTTGCAAAGGGATCAGCCACTGAGAAGTCATGTATGGGGTTGACACAATGACTTCCGATTACTCTATGATCTGAAGTTGCAAAATGAAATTCAGCTTTTACGGAGCCTATTCCATTCTGCTGCAGCCGCCGGCGCTGATCAACAAACCATTCGTTTTTGTGAAATAAATGTAGGGCAAACGTCATTACCTTCAGCACCCTTACTCTGACAACAAAGAGCCTGGCGAATATAATCTCCGGTAAAGTCCCTCGGTATGAGTTCAAAGTAATTTTGGAGAGATGCAGATCTAGGCATTCGATGTGATTGTTATATTGTATCACATTATCCACCACCGGGCCTAATCTTGTCTGCAAAATAAGAAAAAGTGTTAGTGCCTACATGAAGTTTTGGACACTACTACAGGCCTATTTGGTTTGATGGATTTGTAAAATGCACTAACCTACCATCTTCGATTCAACATGATTAACATGGGCATTTGATTAAAATCTAGAAAAATGTAGCCTTCTTCACAAGAGGTTGGAGTGGATGAAAAATTCCCTAAGAAAACTAGTAATCCAAACGAGAAATGCTTATGGATTGTAACCATATGGATCAAGAAACCAATATGGGAGGGGGACATGTATGTACTGAAATCCTCCAAATTTCCTTTAGAAATCGTAGTACATTCTCATTGTAAACTTGGGAAAAGGTGTCAAAAATTGAATCCCTTATGGTTAACATTTAACAGGAAAGGAACATCACCTCGATATATAGCTTTTCCAGGCATGGAAAGCATCTCGGGAAACTGACAACTTGGTCCAGGTTGGGGCCGATATATTCTAGTGCCAAGACCTTCACTGTGCGCAGATTCGGGGTCAAGCTTGTCGGAATCATTTTCTAGATGACAGACGAACATACATCCTCAAAATTAGAAATAATGTTAATTTCAAGAAGGAGAGGTAGAAGGCGACTGTTGTATCTGAGCGGGTGTGGATCCAATAACAAGTTCAGAGTATTTGTCACACAAGTAGCCCACTAGTGTCAATTTTGGTGCAGAAATGACATTGATTCTTGTTGGACCTTCTTGATCAACTACAAGTAATCTCTCAAGTGAAGGTGTGTCCTCTGTGACCATACCGTGGTACACATTTTGTGATGTCTTGTTGCAGCACCAACAACACACATAAATAGTCCGGAGAGTCATGGAGGTGATGTGGAATCTACTCAACCCATTGATCACCTGAAGACGAAGGTACTCGAGTGCAGTACAACCACAGAGCAGGCACTGCATGTCACTATTTGGGAGGCAGATGGCAACGATCTCGAGGTGCTTCAGTCATGGTACAATAATAGCGGGCATGTCATTAAGGGGGGAATGTCACTTCATGAACTTGGCGACGCACAACGTGGGTGCGAGGCGAAGTGCAGACATTGGCAGCGAGCGCATATGCCCATCATCAAAAGTGAGCTCCTCGAGCTAATCTAGGGCAGGGGATCAGAACCACTCGTCAAGCTTGGCTCGGTCCTTGTCATTGGAACATAACTTGCCCATTGTAAGGCCTCTGGTTGGGCTATGCTGACTGCCGAGGATCTGAGAGAATGCATGCAAACTTTTGCGACAGCCATGGCAGAGCTCGTGGGTGTCGATGAGGTCGTCGGGGGTGGAGTGCCATAGGGGGCGCCACCGCCGGGAAAGGACGGTTGTCCGTGCCCCATATTTGATTGGGAGGAGGGAGATGATGACTATCAACATATCATCGGGGCGGCTGCTGATGAAGTCTAGGCCTGCTGGAGTCGCTTGCGATTCTTGCTCGACCCGCCTCCGCTTGTTGGCAGCCCCATTCTCCACCTCTAGAGTATCCTCGTCAGCGATGCTTTCTGAAAGAAGTGGGAGTACAGGGAATATTTAGTTAAAACAGGGCAGTAGAAAAGTGTATTGGTAGCTAGAAGTTAGTAGGTAGGAATAGAGTAAGAAAATGGAATAACAATTCGTTGCTTAAATACTACACAATTCCTTTTATATTGCTGGGTAAGTCAACATGCGGATACTTGAAAAGAACACTTACTTCGAACAAAGTCTGGACGGATGATATCGTCGGCGAAGTTAGCATATATCTCATGACCAGCCTCTTTTATGTGCAGTGCAATTTTAGTGCCAGCTTTCAGTACATAAAACTTAGAAATTTCTGTCCAAATGCCCGTGGCAAAATAGGAGCGACCACCTTCATCAAGTCTTACAGAAGCAACGATTGTAAATCCATGGTTTGTGTTCAGTATGACATCCCTGTAGTCTTGATTTACGTAAAGGGCAAGATTGTGTACTACAGATGTTGCATAGCAAGGGACATGCTGAATAAAATGGTAGGATTGTTAAAGAATACGGTAACATGCAAATATGGGAAAAATTAGAAGAACTGTATAGTAGTTGAAATCAAAGGACAAAAATCTATAATTAAACAGATAGGGTAACCATGATGTCATGGAAATATGAGAGTAATCAAAAGAACAATACATCATTAGCCTTTAGTTCCAAACAAGTTGGGGTAGGCTTGAAGTGAAACCCATAAGATCTCGTAACCAACTCATCGCTGTGGCACATGGATAGCAATCTTCCATGCACCCCTGTCCATAGCTAGCTCTTTGGTGATACTCTAATCCTTCAGGTCTCTCTTAACGGACTCCTCCCATGTCAAATTTGGTCTACCCCGCTCTCTCTTGACATTCTCTGCATGCTTTAGCCGTCCGCTATGCATTGGATGTTCTGGAGGCCTACGCTGAATATGCCCAAACCATCTTAGACGATGTTAGACAAGCTTCTCTTCAATTCGTGCTACCTCAACTCTATCTCGTATATCATCATTCCGGACCCGATCCTTCCTCATGTGGCCACACATCCATCTCAACATACGTATCTCCACCACACCTAACTATTGAACATGTCGCCTTTTAGTTGGCCAACACTCAGCGCCATACAACATTGTGGGTCGAAACGCCGTCCTGTAGAACTTGCCTTTTAGCTTTTGTTGCACTCTCTTGTCACAGAGAATGCCAGAAGCTTGGCGCCACTTCATCAATACCCCCATCCTCCTGCAGCATTGACCCCAAATATCGAAAGGTGTCCTTCTGAGGTACCACCTGACCATCAAGGCTAACCTCCTCCTCCTCACACCTAGTAGTACTGAAACTGCACATCATGTACTCGGTTTTAGTTCTACTAAGCCTAAACCCTTTCGATTCCAAGGTTTTTCTCCATAACTCTAACTTCATGTTTACCCCCGTCTGACTATCGTCAGCTAGCACCACATCATCTGAAAGAGCATACACCATGGGATATCTCCTTGTATATCCCTTATGACCTCATACATCACCAATGCAAAAATATAAGGGCTCAAAGCTGACCCCTGATGCAGTCCTATCTTAATCGGGAAGTCATCAATGTCGACATTACTTGTTCGAACAATTATCACAACATTATCGTACATGTCCTTAATGAGGGTAATGTACTTTGCTGGGACTTTGTGTTTCTCCAAGGCCCACCACATGACATTCCGCGGTATCTTACCATAGGCCTTCTCCAAGTCAATGAACACCATATGCAAGTCCTTCTTTTGCTCCCTATATCTCTCCATAAGTTTTCGTACCAAGAAAATGGCTTCCATGGTTGACCTCCCAGGCATGAAACCAAATTGATTTTTGGTCATGCTTGGAATTCTTCTTAAGCGGTGCTCAATGACTCTCTCCCATAGCTTCATTGTATGGCTCGTCAGCTTAATTCCACGGTAATTAGTATAACTCTGAACATCCCCCTTGTTCTTGAAGATTTGGTACTAATATACTCTGTCTCCATTCTTCTGGCATCTTGTTTGCCCAAAAAATGAGGTTGAAAAGCTTGGTTAGCCATACTATCTCTATGTTCCCGATACCTTTCCACACCTCAATGGGGATACAATCAAGGCCCAACGCCTTGCCTCCTTTCGTCATTTTTAAAGCCTCCTTGACCTTAGACTCCTGGGTTCGCCGCACAAAACGCATGATGGTCTCATCAAATGAGTCGTCCGGTTCAATGGTAGAACTCTCATTCTCCCCATTGAACAGCTTGTCGAAGTACTCCCGCCATATATGCTTAATCTCCTCGTCCTTCACCAAGAGTTGGCCTGCTCCGTCCTTGATGCATTTGACTCGGCCAATATCCCTCGTCTTCCTCTCTCGAATCTTGGCCATCTTATAGATGTCCCTTTCACCTTCCTTCGTGCCTAACCATTGTTAGAGGTCCTCATATGCCCAACCCCTTGATTCAATCAAGAATAGGAAAAAAAATCCCCTTTGTCGTATATGCCACCTGTGGCACCTTTTATCCAAATGTAGTACTATAGAGTATATGTCCAGGAAAGTAGGCCATGCCAACAGATTTAGGGTGATACTGAACATACCACGTGCATCATCAGGTTATCTGGTACGGTGAGATGGAACTCGATGGATGTCTAACCGGGGCCGCAAAGTCCTGATGTGTCCGTGTACTGTACACTCTATGAATGAAAGAAAACCCTCAAATCAGCTCGAATAAAAATGAATTCACAGCGATTTCAGTTGTGTGATTAAAGGAGGCAGATGAACTGGGATGAAAGATGAGATAATATCTTAGTTACCTTGTTGTCCATGAGAAAAAACCCTCAATACAGCAGATTTCCCAATTGGGCGGAGCTGGGTAGACCGCGAGCAGCATCGAGAAAGTCGATGGTGATAGGCGGCGGCAAGCGGAAGTGGCGAAATGCGGTGGGGTTTGCCGGTAGCCTGGCGACGGCGACAGGCGACGAGCTAAGTGGTTGCCGCGGTGATAGGCGGTGCCATGCAGAGTCACGGAGGAGCTTGTGCAGGTGTGAATGGGGACCGGAGGGGGTGGCGGGTGGGGTGAGGGTTTTTGTGACATGGGGATGGTGAGGGTTTTCTTTTTTGTTTTTTGAATTGGGTGGCGAGATTTTCTGTCCCACAAAGAGTTTCCGAGGCAACGGTTTGCTAGAGTCAATCGTGTGTGATTGACATAACTAGGAAAATGAAAGCCATTGCACACAGTTCCAATTTGGGAACCGTGTGTGATTGACGTACTACCTCTATCCTGGTTTATTGGTCCCCTTCGTAATTTGTGCCAAATTTTGACCAAAGATGTAACTAACAAATGTTTATGCATGTTACCAAAAATTATATCATTGAACACTATGTTTGCTGACCTGCACTAACATTTTTTAGTTAAATCTTTGGTCAAAATTTAACACAAATTACAAAGGGGGCCAATAAACCAGGACGGAGGTAGATTCCATCAACCAAACTGTTGCATCCATATCCCACATTTAGACATAAGTAAACTTAGAACAATCATACTCAGGCATAGATAATAAGTATACACATGCATAGTACAACCATAAGTATATAGTTCAACCGTCAATAAGCATACTCAAGCGCATTTATAATTCAGACACTACATAGCGATACATAGTTCAATCTCACATCTCATCTCATCTGCGAGCATGATCTTGAAGCTTCTCTAGGTACTCGGCGTACGCGGCATGTGCCACCCTGCAATAATACTTATGCTTGAAGGAGCCAATGGCTCGTTCTCTTTCATGCGCCAGAATACTTCGATACGCCTCATGAAGCTTTTGGTTGCAAAATGGGCATCGATAGCCCCAGTTCCAGGTCCTAATACGCCTGTTATGCATTCCCGCATAAAGCCCCCTGAGGATTTTCCTCTTGTACCTCCTCTGGCCATTTTCATCCTCGCTGTCGACATCGTCAAATAGCACCTATACATATAGTAAAAAATGTGGAGTCAAATTTGGAATTCAAAGTAATCTCTAGCGAACATTTGGCAGTTACCAAAATTTGGCATCAAATCAATGTTTACATATTGTAAAGTAGGATTAGGAATTTATGGCTATTTTTTAGACATATCCCGAGATTATGGTTCAATTTTAAGCACAATCGTCTATGTGCATGCCAATCTTGAAGAAAATAATGGCACAAACATATATGTAGGTCATTCAAAATCAATTGTCAAGACCTGGCTCGGAATTATTAGCACGAACACTAAACCTAGTCGGATTATTAGCAGAAATCATTTGCACAGATGAAATAACGAATCACTTATCATTTGTACCATTCAAACAATCAATACACTACATGGATCTAACGAAACTTACTTAGATTTCATGGATTGGGAGAACATAACCATAGGATTTCTATTCCAAAAGGGGGGAGGCAGGAGTAACCAGAGAAACCCTATGATGTATTTGACACATAAATGGGTATAGATGACTAACCGGTTCTCCGTCATCGCCGGAGTCGTTGCCCGAGTCGTCAACGGAGTCGGTGTGGACCTCCGGCTCCGACTGTGGAAGCACAACGTCGTTGACGACGTTAGGGTGTAGCGATACCTCGCTGGCGGTGACAGCAACCTCTATCGCCATCTCCACGCCATCCTCTGGTGCTTTAGCAGCCCCGGCGTCGCCACTCCCTCAGATGGGGCGCTTCGACGGCATCCTCATACAGTGATGGCTTTGCGGACTGAGAGCAGCGGCGAGGATGCAGTCAGAGAGAGAGAGAGAGAGGATTGTGTGTGTGGCAAGTATGGGGAGTGCGGCCTCTTGGGCGCACCATTAATATGGAGTAGTGGGAGAGAGATAGGTGGCGGTCAAACCGCTGGCTCGTCTCCTGGTGAGCATGCGCATCGGACGGCTGGCATGCATACCGTCATTTCACATAGCTACTCGCACGCCTCCCGATGACACTGCATAGCAAGCACGCCCCCCGTCAATTCACACACCTGCACACACGCCTCCCGGTCTGCCTGCGCAGCAGACTGCTCGCATGCGTCCCGTCAACTCACGCCTGCTCCCACGGCACACGGGTCACGTGGCGGCACGTATATTGTTTTTCTATTTTAATGATTAATGTTGCCGCTTTATTGCTTAACTGAAGCATGTCATGTATCCATTGTTGGTCTAACGCCCACGGTTTGAATAAATAATCCGTCTGTGATATTGGTTCCCAATTATTAATAATCTCCCGTTTGTAAGAAGATAAAGATTACATCACTTGTCTCAAATTTGATAAAAAAAGTACAATGCCACTGTGTATTGGTGTCCATATGACAACACGATAAGCTTCAAGAATTTCAAATAAGTTTTGGATGTACTAGATTTTAAAAATCAAGATTCTCAATGTTTAAAATTTCTTGCACGGGTAGTAAACATGCACCCAGTGAGACACATGAGTTTTCCAATCCATTTAGGTGCACTGTCATGTGTGCATGTAGCTCAGATTTGATTTTTGCACATTATACCCCTAGAAAATCAATCAATGTACTAAAACGTCTTAATGATCTCTGTTTTTTTTCAAATTAAAACGTCCCTCCTTTGGTAACATATGTTCACCGTGGGAAAATTTAACATGCATTGTAGTTGCGGTGGATGCGTTGTGTGTGTGCGCGCGCGCGTCTGGGGTGGGGGTCGGCAGTACACTATGAGTCATGAGCCACCGTGTGGGTTGGCCGTTTTGTGAGGCGGGTGCCACATCGAAGTCGTGAATTTGTTATTTGAAACATTACACAACCCTTTCATACATACATGTTTTGGCCACATGCAGTCGGTGGTTGTCCTACACTACACTCACTCGTGTGTGACGCTTTCTGTGGGTCGGCGAGGTCATCGTCCATCACTTCGACCAACAGCCGGCAGAGAGGTTAATTTGACCAGAAAGGTAGAATCTTTTTTGTTTGTGTTATGGTGGGAGTACATAGTATGCGTCGAAGAGGTGGGACGGGATTGGCATATATACTACGTACGCGTCCGTGAACACACCTCACTCAGTGTCGGGACTTTTCGGTTTCTGAGGCATGTGCCACATCAAAGTTGTGCATTGGCTATTAAAACATCACACAACACCTCTTTGGGCCACATGCATGCAGGCGGTGGTTATCCTAGGACACTCACGTGTGACGCTTCCACCTGTGGGCCCGCGAGGTTGCCGTCGATGCATGCATCACTTTGACCTACATCGGGAGAGGTTAATTAATTTCACCATCAAGGAGGATTCTTTTTGGTTTGTATTACGCTAGGAGCATATAGTATGTGTCGAAGAGGGGGAAGGGGACCATCATATGTAGTACACTTCATGAAACTCGCTCTGTGTGGAGACTTTATGGTTTTCGAGGCATGTGCCACATCAAAGTTATGCATTGTGGGTATTCAACATATGGTTGGCCTACCTGCAAACTGATGGTGGTTGTCCTCTGGCACCCACTCATGCAATTATCAGCGGTATCGATGCTTTCCATCTATGGGCCCGCTTGGTCCATCACTACTTTGCTTGACAACGAGAGAGGTTAATTTGACTTAGGAGGAGGTTATTTTTTGGTTTGTATTACGGTATATAGGTAATGCTCTGGGATGATATGACATCATTTGAGCACACATGCATGTGCATGCATGAATCCCTCCCATCGAGTCAAAGTGGCCAGTACCAGGACATGTCATGAACCGATCTCGCTCTGTGTGGGGACTGTACAATTTTCGACGCACGCGCCAAATCAATGTTATGAATGGTATTCAAACATGCATGCACACATCACCTCCATACATACATATGAATGTAGTTGTTGTCTTCGAATGGTACACTCCCTCACGTGGTTACCGGCGACAAGCCTATATATTCGTGGGCGCGCGTGAACATCCATGATCACTTTGACCGACAACGAGATAGGTTACGATGGTGGATTCTTCCTTTGGTTAGTGTTATCGTAGTAGGTCATGGTGAGATTTAGACCTAAGTTTGAGCTCATACTATGCACGCATGCATGAATCCCCGTCATCGGCTCGAAGTGTGGTGTGACATACATATGCGTCATCAACTAACCCTCGCTCCATCTGGGGATTTCTGGTTCCAAAGCACGGTGCCACAGCGAAGTTGTTCCATTATGTAATCAAACATAAACACTTCATACATATGTTTGGGCCACATGCAGGCAATGGTTGTCTTCGGGGACTAGCTACTTGCGTGATTATTGGCGAGCTAGCCCATCTCAGGGGTCACATGGACGGACATCACTTTGACCAACAACAAGAGAGAGGTTGTACGACCACAGTGGATTATTCTTGGTCCGTTTTATGATACATCTTGGTGATATGCCCTCTCCCGCCGACTAAAAGTGTGTGTGTGTGTGTGTGTGTGTGTGTGATGGGGGACTGCTACTTCGCACTTTGCTAGGTGAACCTTCATGGGGGCGGGCATGCGTTCATAGCTTAGGATTCCCCTCCTGCCGACACGAGGGGGAACATGCAATATTGTGTGCTTTGGTGAGATAGGTGCCACGTTGAAGTTTTGCATTTGGTATTTGAACATTGAACCACCCTTTTTATACATATTTTTGGTATCCATGAAAGTTATCGTGTTCTGACCTTTTCCAGCGTTGTTTTCGCCAGTTATGAAAATTAGACAAGTCGGATGGTGCAACATACACGGTTCACTCACACTAACCATGTGTCATGCCGGTGCCCCTGTCACACACATCAGCACAGTACATTGGGCTCCATGAGGCTTCCGCTCTCAAAAATATCTATCCGCCTATAGGTTTTTTTGTTTGATAACACACGGTTATTATGTTTCGACCGTGTGTGATGTTTGTTGTTCCCGTTGAGGGAGTCCTGGACTAAGGGGTCCTTGGGCGTACGACCTGTTGGGCATGGGCCGGACTGATGGGCTATGAAGAAACAAGACCTAAGACTCTCACCCGTGTCCGAATGGGACTCTCCTTGGCATGGATGGCAAGCTTGGTGTTCGGATATGAAGATTCCTTTCTCTGTAACCGACTTTGTATAACCCTAGTCCCCTCTGGTGTCTATATAAACTGGGGGCGTTAGTCCGTAGAGACAATCATAATCATATAGGCTAGACTTCTAGGGTTTTAGCCATTACGATCTCGAGGTAGATCAACTCTTGTAATACTCGTATTCATCAAGATCAATCAAGCAGGAAGTAGGGTATTACCTCCATAGAGAGGGCATGCACCTGGGTAAACATCGTGTCCCCTGTCTCCTGTTACCATCAACCTTGGACGCACAGTTCGGGACCCCCTACCCGAGATCTGCCGGTTTTGACACCGACATTGGTGCTTTCATTGAGAGTTCCACTATGACATCGAAGTCAGGTTTGATGGCTCGCCTTGTGATCAAGGACAATATCACCGACAAAGGAGCTCGTGCCCCGGGCCAAACCCTCCGGCTGGGTGGCTTCATCATGACCGCCAGTTCGGCCGGTGAGCCGACGATGACTTCTCGAGTCATCGAAAATCTCCTCCAAATTGACTCCGAATACTCCAAACGGATGGATCCAACAGAATTGTTGTCCTTGAAGGAACTCCTGGATCGCATCGCCGCCTTGGGGGTCGCTACAGACTACGACCGGATTGGGCTTAAACCCGATCAGAGATAAATCAAATCTCCACCGATCACCCATCAGAAAGCAGTAGTAGAGGAGCAAAACAACAACTCTACCTATATAATGAGGACAAACTATGTTCGGATCTCCGAGCTCGAAGAGCTGGATACCTATCTGCGGAATGGCATGCCTTGCTCTCCGAACCCGGAATCAGACGGTAGACTTGAAAAATCGGTCGATCTCCCGGAGCCCGAACTATCAAGCTCGGAAATTTCTCAAACTCTGGATCCCAAATTGGGTCAGTATTCGGATTTAAATCCACCCGCCCAGATATACGCGATCTCACATATCTACGGCAGCAGTCTCTGGAAACAGTCCATCACTTTTGGGATAGATTCCTCCTTATCAAGGACAAGATTAAGGATTGCCGCGACAAAGACGCAATCTCAATATTCCGCAGTAATTGTACGGATGAAGGAATCCTCAACGCCATCAACCGCTGTCACGTGTTACACTTGACGGACTTGGCAACCAAAGTACAGAAGTATTGCGCAATGGAAAGCGCCTGGAAAACTCAAGCAGCTCGCTGGGAACCACTAGTTTCCACTCAACCCTTTGTCCAGGCAAAAAGGATGCACCCTCACGGGGCGTCTGACATAGCAGCAAAGAAATCTAAACCCATTACGGGGCGCGGAACTATTTTAGAGGGATGGCTCGATAGGCCATGCAAAATACACACAACACCGGATACCATACCTACCCACAGCCTTAGAGCATGTTGGATACTGCGGCAAGTGGCCAAGAGTGGCGAGGATATCCTCACCAAAAATACCTCAGAGCAACACCCCGTGGAAGGCGAGCACCTCAGGGTATTGACAGTCTTTGAGACTTTCGCCTCAAACAATCGGTGCAAAAGGGCCCTCAGCGACCTCGCCGAAGTCTGCCGAGTCACAGCAATACACCCGTGGAAGGACACGCCCATAACTTTCAATGCCAGTGACGAACCAAAATTGCGGACAACTCGGGCACCAGCCGCCCTGGTTCTCAATCCAATTGTGGACGGCTTTCGGCTCACCAAAGTGCTCATGGATGGCGGCAGCGGACTAAACCTCATCTACGAGGATACACTCAATAAAATGGAAATAGATAGGAGCTATATCGAGCAAAGTAGCACAACCTTCCGAGGAATCATTCCCAGTCGGGAGGTACGATGCGCAGGAAAAATTACACTTGACGTGGTATTCGGCACACCGGAGAACTATCGGTCCGAAGAGATAACCTTCCAAGTGGCCCCTTTCAACAGTGGATACCACACCCTATTGGGGCGAGATGCATTCACACACTTCCAAGCCATACCTCATTACAGGTATATGAAACTCAAGATGCCCGGGCCCAATGTATTATCACTATCACTAGTGATCTGGATATAGCCCTCCGCACCGAAAAGAAAACAGCATCCCTGGCCCTCGAGGCACTATCTGAGGCCCTCGCGGCCGAAGAGTTAACCGCGCTGCACTCGACGGTGGATAGGGATGACGTAATCCTTGATAAGCGCTCCAAATCCACCTCCTTCACACCAGCAGACAAAATAGTCAAATTTCAAGTCCACCCGACGGACCCAAAGAAGACAGCCTCCATCGGGGCACAGCTGGACCCAATGGTGGACGCCGCACTACGAGCATTCCTACGCGAGAACTGGGACATATTCGCCTGGCATCCTTCTGATATGCCAGGAATCCCACGCAGGTTAGCTGAGCACAACCTCAATATATTGAAGGGATATAAGCCGGTCAAGCAAACACTGCGGCACTTTTACGAACCCAAACGACAAGCTATGGGGGAGGAGCTAGCCAAGTTAATTGAGGCCGGATTCATCGAAGAAATAAAACACCCGGACTGGCTAGAAACCTGGTGATGGTGCCAAAGAAGGATAAATCCTGGCGCCTGTTCGTCGATTTCAAAGACCTCAACAAAGCTTGCCCTAAGGATCCCTCCCCCCTCCCCCGCATCAATCAAATTATTGATGTCACTGCAGGACATGACTCACTGTGTTTCCTTGACGCATATTCCAGATACCATCAAATTAAAATGAAGGAATCCAACCAAGCCGCAATGGCATTCATTACCCCATACGGGCCTTTCTGCTTCAACACTATGCCCTTTGGGCTTAAAAACACCGGCGCCACCTACCAACGCATGATTGAAACATGCCTGGAGAAACAAATCGGCAAGACAGTTGAAGCATATATGGACGACGTCGTCATCAAGACTAAGCACATCGAGTCATTAATAGACGACTTACGCCTCACATTCGATAATCTCCGGACATATGACATTAACCTCAATCCGAAAAAATGTGTTTTCGGCGTTCCCTCTGGAAAACTGCTGGGCTTCATTGTTTCCAGTAGAGGAATCGAGGAAACTCCAGCCAAAATCCAAGCTTTATCACAATTGGCTACATCAGACCTTAAACAGGTCCAAAAACTAGCTAGATGCGTGGCAGCTTTAAGCCGCTTTATCTCCAGACTAGGAGAAAAAGCATTGGCACTTTATCGACTTCTCCGACGCACCGACCACTTCGAGTGGACGGATGCGGCAACGACCGGATTGGAAGAAATAAAGGCTCTTTTTGCGAGCAACCCAATCCTGGCCGTGCCAAGCGTCGGTGAACCAATGTTATTATACATCTCTGCAACACACCAGGTGGTGAGCGCAGTACTCGTCATCGAGCGAGAGGAGGACGGACACAAATTCCCGCTCCAGAAGCCGGCATACTACGTATCCACTGTCCTAACTCCATGCAAATCCCGGTACCCTCATTATCAAAAGATAGCATATATGGTCTTCATGGCATCCCAGAAGCTACGACACTATTTCCAAGAGTGTTCGATCATGGTGGCTTCCAAAGTACCACTAAATGACATAATAAACATCCGCGACGCCACGGGCCGAATTGCCAAGTGGGCCATTGAGCTCCTTCCATTTGACATAACATATAAGCCATGCCAGGCCATCAAATCGCAAGTACTGGCGGACTTCATCGCCGAATGGACAAAGGCCGAACTCCCTAAAGAGTACGACACATATTCCAACTGGGTCATGCACTTCGATGGTTCTAAAATGTTGTCGGTCTTAGGGGTAGTTCAGTATGTACTCCAAATATTTTACACAGACTCCAACAATGCAGCGGAATACGAGGCCTTATTGCATGGTCTTTGGATGGCTGTCTCCATGGGCATACAATGCCTGGAAGTGCGCGGGGACTCGAACCTTGCAATATCTCAAATAAATGGAGATTTCGATGCCAAAGATTCGAAGATGGCGGCTTACCGTAACACTGTTCTCAAAATGTCGGCTCGGTTCGAGGGGCTCGAGTTTCACCATGTGGCTCGAGAAAGTAATCAGGCGGTGGATGTCCTTGCTCGCATCGGCGCCAAGCGCGACCCCGTCCCACCTAACATCTTTCTGGAAAGGCTTTCTAAGCCATCCATGGTGTGGCAAGGGGAGAGCGGCAACACCAGTCCGGATCTGACCATAACCACAGATTCCGAACACACTGATATCATCGGAGGCTCAGCCACCAAAATAACACCGTCGGCCCATCTTATCATGGCAGTCATTGCCCCATGGACCAAACCCTTCTTGGCCTACTTTAATAGGCGAGAGCTCCCTGAGGATCAGAATGAGGCTCGCTACATTGTTAGGTGTTCGAAAGCCTACAAGGTCCATGAAGGAGAGATCTACAAGAAAAGCACTACCGGAGTACTTCAAAGATGTATCTCCGAGGAAGAGGGGCGGCAGCTCTTGGCTAAAATTCATGCCGGTCTTGGTGGTCACCATGCCGCAGCTCGGGCCCTTGTAAGCAAGGCCTTCCGTACAGGTTTCTATTGGCCGACGGCCCGAGCAGATGCACAGGACCTTGTCCAACGTTGCGTCGGATGCCAGCTTTTCGCCAACCAAAGCCATATGCCACCCACTGCTCTACAAACAATCCCCATCACTTGGCCTTTCGCGGTTTGGGGGCTTCACATGGTCGGACCCCTTAAAGGAGGAAGCCATAAGAAAAATTATTTGTTGGGCATGGTGGATAAATTCAGTAAGTGGATAGAGGCCAAACCAGTTAAAATGGCCGAAGCCGAACCAGTGATAGACTTCATATTCGGTGTTGTGCACCGTTATGGTATTCCACACAGCATCATCACCGTTAACGACTCCAATTTCACAGCCGATGAGGTGAAAGCCTGGTGTGCTAATCTAGGCATTAAGCTCGATTACGCCTCCGTCTATCATTCGCAAACAAATGGCCAAGTCGAATGAGCAAATGGCCTTATTATGAGCGGCATTAAACCCAGACTAGTGCGGTCTTTGAAAGAATCAGACAAGCACTGGGTTGAGGAGCTCGACTCCGTACTCTGGGGGCTGCGGACCATGCCCAATCGAACTACCGGACATACACCTTTATTCATGGTGTACGGTGTAGAGGCTGTGTTACCCTGTGACATTATTCATGACTCACCTCGAGTGCGCATGTACGAAGAGAGAGAGGCCGAGCTTGATCCGCAGGACAACTTAGATGCCTTGGAGGAGGAGCACGACGTTGCAAAAGCCCGTTCCGCATTTTATCAACAGCAGGCCCACAGATATCAAAGCAGAGAAGTGCAGGCCAAGACTTATAATGTTGGCGAACTCGTTCTTCACTTGCCGGAGAAGAAAAAGGACAAACTCAAGCCCAAGTGGGAGGGTCCCTTCATCATTGACGAATTCTCACTGGAGGAGCGTACCGCCTGCGTGATGCATCAGACAATCGCCTAGAGCCGAACCCCTGGAACGCGGCCAGACTCCGAAGATTCTATGCCTAGCGCAAAACTCTTCGTTCGTCTCCTTCTCCCTATTGTCTCCATTATTTTTTTCTCCTCTCTTTTCGCCTTTTCCTTTTTTAGCCTTAAAGCTTTCGTACGGCCAAAACATGCACATATGACGTTGCTACGTCTTGAGCTTGCGTTGGTTTTCCCCGAAGAGGAAGGGATAATGCAGCAGAGTAGCGTAAGTATTTCCCTCAGTTTTTGAGAACCAAGGTATCAATCCAGTAGGAGGCCACGCTCAAGTCCCTCGTACCTGCACAAAACGATAGCTACTCGCAACCAACGCGATTAGGGGTTGTCAATCCCTTCACAATCACTTACGAGAGTGAGATCTGATAGATATAATATTTTTGGTATTTTTGGTATAGAGATGCAAAGTGAAAAATTAAAAGCAAAGTAAAAAAGCAAAGCAAGATTAAAGTGATGGAGATTCATATGATGAGAATAGACCCGGGGGCCATAGGTTTCACTAGTGGCTTCTCTCAAGAGCATAAGTATTCTATGGTGGGTGAACAAATTACTGTTGAGCAATTGACAGAATTGAGCATAGTTATGAGAATATCTAAGCATGATCATGTATATAGGCATCACATCCGTGACAAGTAGACCGAAACGATTCTGCATCTACTACTATTACTCCACTCATCGACCGCTATCCAGCATGCATCTAGAGTATTAAGTTAAAAACAGAGTAATGCCTTAAGCAAGATGACATGATGTCGAGAGATAAATTCATGCAATATGAAATAAACCCCATCTTGTTATCCTCGATGGCAACATCCGTGCCTTGCTGCCCCTTCTGTCACTGGGAAAGGACACCGCAAGATCGAACCCAAAGCTAAGCACTTCTCCCATGGCAAGAACTACCAATCTAGTTGGCCAAACCAAACGGATAATTCGAAGAGACTTGCAAAGGTAACCAATCATACATAAAAGAATTCAGAGAAGATTCAAATATTATTCATAGATAGACTTGATCATAAACCCACAATTCATCGATCTCAACAAACACACCGCAAAAAGAAGATTACATCGAATAGATCTCCACAAGAGATGGGGAGAACTTTGTATTGAGATCCATAAAGAGAGAAGAAGCCATCTAGCTACTAACTATGGACCCGAAGGTCTGAGGTAAACTACTCACACTTCATCGGAGAGGCTATGATGATGTAGAAGCCCTCCGCGATGACGGCCCTCTCCGGCAGAGCTCCAGAACAGGCCCCAAGATGGGATCTCGTGGATACAGAAAGTTGTGGTGGTGAAATTAGGTTTTTGGCTCCTGTTCTGATCGTTTCGGGGTACGTAGGTATATATAGGAGGAAGGAGTACGTCAGTGGAGCTCCGAGGGGCCCATGAGGCAGGGGGCGCGCCCTAGGGGGGCGCCCCCACCCTCGTGACCACCTCTCTAATGCCTTGGCGTAGGGTCCAAGTCTCCTGGATCACGTTCGGTGAGAAAATCACGTTCCCGAAGGTTTCATTCCTTTTGGACTCCGTTTCTTCGAAACACTGAAATAGGCAAAAAAACAGCAATTCTAGGCTGGGCCTCCGGTTAATAGGTTAGTCCCAAAAATAATATAAAAGTGGAAAATAAAGCCCAATATAGTCCAAAATAGTAGATAATATAGCATGGAGCAATCAAAAATTATAGAGACGTTGGAGACGTATCAGGCATCCCCAAGCTTAATTCCTGCTCGTCCTCGAGTAGGTAAATGATAAAAGGAGAATTTTTGATGCAGAGTGCTACTTGGCATAATTTCAATGCAAATCTTCTTAATTGTGATATGAATATTCAGATTCAAAAGATTCAAGACAAAAGTTTATATTGACATAAAAATAATAATACTTCAAGCATACTAACAAAGCAATTATGTCTTCTCAAAATATCATGGCCAAAGAAAGTTATCCCTACAAAATCATATAGTCTGGCTATGCTCTATCTTCACCACACAAAGTATTTAAATCATGCACAACCCCTATGACAAGCCAAGCAATTGTTTCATACTCTAAATTTTTCAAAACTTTTTCAATCTTCACGCAATGCATGAGCGTGAGCCATGGATATAGCACTACAGGTGGAATAGAATGGTGGTTGTGGAGAAGACAAAAAGGAGAAGATAGTCTCACATCAACTAGGCGTATCAACGGGCTATGGAGATGCCCATCAATAGATATCAATGTGAATGAGTTGGGATTGCCATGCAACGGATGCACTAGAGCTATAAGTATATGAAAGCTCAAAAAGAAACTAAGTGGGTGTGCATCCAACTTGCTTGCTCATGAAGACCTAGGGCAATTTGAGGAAGCCCATCATTGGAATATACAAGCCAAGTTCTATAATGAAAGATTCCCACTAGTATATGAAAGTGATAACATGAGAGACTCTCTACTATGAAGATCATGGTGCTACTTTGAAGCACAAGTGTGGTAAGAGGATAGTAACATTGTCCCTTCTCTCTTTTTCTCTCATTTTTTTTTATTTTTTATTTTTATTTGGGCCTTTTCTCTTTTTATGGCCTCTTTTTTTATTTGGGCTTCTTTGGCCTCCTTTTTTTATTTTATTTTTCGTCCGGAGTCTCATCCCGACTTATGGGGGAATCATAGTCTCCATCATTCTTTCCTCACTGAGACAATGCTCTAATAATGATGATCACACTTTTATTTTTTCTTACAACTCAACAATTACAACTCGATACTTAGAACAAAATATGACTCTATATGAATGCCTCTGGCGGTGTACCGGGATATGCAATATGACAATGATGAATGTGTCATGATAAACGGAACGGTGGAAAGTTGCATGGCAGTATATCTCGGAATGGATATGGAAAGGCCATGATAGGTAGGTATGGTGGCTGTTTTGAGGTAGGTATATGGTGGGTGTATGATACCGGCGAAAGGTGCGCGGTATTAGAGAGGCTAGCAAAGGTGGAAGGGTGAGAGTGCGTATAATCCATGGACTCAACATTAGTCATAAAGAACTCATATACTTATTGCAAAAATCTAGAAGTTATCAAGGCAAAGTATTACGTGCATGCTCCTAGGGGGATAGATTGGTAGGAAAATACCATCGCTCATCCCCGACCGCCACTCATAAGGAAGACAATCAATAAATAAATCATGCTCCGACTTCATCACATAACGGTTCACCATACGTGCATGCTACGGGAATCACAAACTTTAACACAAGTATTCTTTAAATTCACAACTACTCAACTAGCATGACTTTAATATTATCACCTCCATATCTCAAAACAATGATCATGCTTCAATATTTTCTTAGTATTCAACACACTCAAAAGAAAGTTTCACAAATCTTGAATACCAAGCATATTATTATTAAGCAAATTACCATGCTATTAGGAGACTCTCAAAATAATTTAAGTCAAGCATGAGAGATCAATAGTTTCTTTAAAACAAATCCACCACCATTCTCTAAAAGATCTAAGTGAAGCACATAGAGCAAAATTATAACGCTCAAAAGATATAAGTGAAGCACATAGAGCAAAACTACATAGCTCAAAAGATATAAGTGAAGCACATAGAGTATTCTATCAAATTTTAATTCATGTATGGCTCTCTCAAAAGGTGTGTACATCAAGGATGATTGTGGCATACTAAGACACAAAGGCACAAATAATACAAGACGCTCCAAGCAAAACACATATCATGTTGGTGAATAAAAATATAGCTCCAAGTAAATTACCGATGGAAGTCGACGAAAGAGGGGATGCCTTCCGGGGCATCCCCAAGCTTTGACTTTTTTGTGTCCTTGGATTATCTTGTGGGTGCATGGGCATCCCAAAGCTTAGGCTCTTGCCACTCCTTGTTCCATAATACATCAAAAGAATTCACCCAAAACTTGAGAACTTCACAACACAAAACTTAAAGTACAAAACTCATGAGCTCCGTTAGCGAAAGAAAACAAAAGACCACTTCAAGGTACTGTAATGAACTCATTCTTTATTTATATGGGTGTTAAACCTACTGTATTCCAACTTCTCTATGGATTATAAACTATTTTACTAACCATAGATTCATCAAAATAAGCAAACAACACATGAAAAACAGAATCTTTGAAAAACAGAACAGTCTGTAGTAATCTGTAGCTAGCGCAATATCTGGAACCCTAAAAATTCTAAAATAAATTTCTGGACGTGAGGAATTTATGTATTAATCATCTGCAAAAAGAATTAACTAAATATCACTCTTCAAATAAAAATGACAGCAGTTCTCGTGAGCGCTAAAGTTTCTGTTTTTTACAGCAAGTTCAACAAGACTTTCCCCAAGTCTTCCCAACGGTCCTACTTGGCACAAACACTAATTAAACACACAAAAACAACCAAAACAGAGGCTAAATAATGTATTTATTACTAAGCAGGAGAAAAAAGCAAGGAATAAAAATAAAATTGGGTTGCCTCCCAACAAGCGCTATCGTTTAACGCCCCTAGCTAGGCATAAAAGCGAGGATAGATCTAGGTTGTGCCGTAGTAATAGGATAGATTGGTGAAACTCATTTCATATACTCTACGTTCGGCAGCAAGTTTTCTTTGAGGCAAGCAAAAGTAATCAAAAGGGCTCAATTTAATAGGACAAAAGTCCCCAAGATCAATTTTAGGAGGTATAGGTTCCTCTTTCGGCCCTTCGTATTGTACAACCAATTCATCATTATAAGCATTCTTTTGACAGAACCTTGTGAGCCTAGACTCAAGAGAGCATCCTAGCTCATTATTTCGAATAGCCAAATCATCATTAAGTTCAGAGATTCTATCAATTAAAATATTGATTGGCACCTTTTTTTCTAAGGTTTTCATTAAAAGCAACATAGTCAGGAGATTGAAAGCGCATAATTTCTTGTTGATCGAAGAGGATAGATTCTATGGGAGGATGACCAGCGTCCACCCTATAGTGCGCAAATATTTCTTTGGCTTCTTTTATTATAAATCTAAATTCATGAGCCAAGAAGATAGTAGCGGCACACTTAATAGAAGAATGCTCGATATTAGAAAATTCTAGGAAAATTCTTTGTATAGATGGGTGCATATGCATAAATTGCCTTTCAAGTTCAACGATAAGCATGGCAATAGCATCCGCAAGACTACTAGTTCTATGAAGAATATAACCGCCCATAGAGGGGAAAGCACCGGCACAAGTAAATAAATCTTGAATAACTCCTTTTCCAATAATATTACCACTACCGATTCGAAATCTTTTTGTATGGTAGGTAGGGGGTTCTTCAGCAGGAGCATCAGAATTTTCCATGCTATTGTTATCGCCCATATTGGCGATAACTTCCCCAATTTCAGACATAACGACAAGCAAGCAAACTAGCACACGAGCAAACAAGAGCAAACGGGCAAAAGAGGCAAATAGAGAGGGAGGATAGAGAGAGAGAGAGAGGGCGAATAAAACAGCAAGGGTGAAGTGGGGGAGAGGAAAACGAGAGGCAAATGGCAAATAATGTAATGCAACAGATAGGGATTGTGATGGGTACTTGGTATGTTGACTTTTTGCGTAGACTCCCCGGCAACGGCGCCAGAAATCCTTCTTTCTACGTCTTGACCTTGCGTTGGTTTTCCCCGAAGAGGAAGGGATGATGCAGCAGAGTAGCGTAAGTATTTCCCTTAGTTTTTGAAAACCAAGGTATCAATCCAGTAGGAGGCCACGCTCAAGTCCCTCGTACCTGCACAAAACGATAACTACTCGTAACCAACGCAATTAGGGGTTGTCAATTCCTTCACGGTCACTTACGAGAGTGAGATCTGATAGATATAATATTTTTGGTATTTTTGGTATAGAGATGCAAAGTGAAAAAGTAAAAGCAAAGTAAAAAAGCAAAGCAAGATTAAAGTGATGGAGATTGATATGATGAGAATAGACCCGGGGGCCATAGGTTTCACTAGTGGCTTCTCTCAAGAGCATAAGTATTCTACGGTGGGTGAACAAATTATTGTTGAGCAATTGACAGAATTGAGCATAGTTATGATAATATCTAGGCATGATCATGTATATAGGCATCACGTCTGTGACAAGTAGACCGAAACGATTCTGCATCTACTACTATTACTCCACTCATCGACCGCTATCCAGCATGCATCTAGAGTATTAAGTTAAAAACAGAGTAACGCCTTAAGAAAGATGACATGATGTAGAGAGATAAATTCATGCAATATGAAATAAACCCCATCATGTTATCCTCGATGGCAACGATGCAATACGTGCCTTGCTGCCCCTTCTGTCACTGGGAAAGGACACCGCAGGATCGGACCCAAAGCTAAGCACTTCTCCCATGGCAAGAACTACCAATCTAGTTGGCCAAACCAAACGGATAATTCGAAGAGACTTGCAAAGATAACCAATCATACATAAAAGAATTCAGAGAAGATTCAAATATTATTCATAGATAGACTTGATCATAAACCCACAATTCATCGGTCTCAACAAACACACCACAAAAAGAAGATTACATCGAATAGATCTCCACAAGAGAGGGGAAGAACTTTGTATTGAGATCCAAAAAGAGAGAAGAAGCCATCTAGCTACTAACTATGGACCCGAAGGTCTGAGGTGAACTACTCACACTTCATCGGAGAGGCTACGATGATGTAGAAGCCCTCTGCGATGACGGCCCTCTCCGGCGGAGCTCCGGAACAGGCCCCAAGATGGGATCTCATGGATACAGAAAGTTGCGGCGGTGGAATTAGGTTTTTGGCTCCTGTTCTGATCGTTTGGGGGTACGTAGGTATATATAAGAGGAAGGAGTACGTCGGTGGAGCTCCGAGGGGGCCACGAGGCAGGGGGCGCGCCCTAGGGGGGGCGCCCCCACCCTCGTGACCGCCTCTCTGATGCCTTGGCGTAGGGTCCAATTCTCCTGGATCATGTTCGGTGAGAAAATCACGTTCCTGAAGGTTTCATTCCGTTTGGACTCCGTTTGATATTCCGTTTCTTCGAAACACTGAAATAGGCAAAAAAACAGCAATTCTGGGTCGGGCCTCCGGTTAATAGGTTAGTCCCAAAAATAATATAAAAATGGAAAATAAAGCCCAATATAGTCCAAAACAGTAGATAATATAGCATGGAGAAATCAAAAATTATAGATACGTTGGAGACGTATCAGACGTACACATCTTTAAATTTAAACGTCCATTATACCTGGGGGCTTCTTGCACAAAATCTTATTATTGTTATTTTTTTAGCATCAAGCTCATCACATATGCGTTTTCTCCTCATATGTACCTTTTTTCGCCATTATATGCATCGATATGACTTAAGTTTTGGCCAAGCTGGGTTGCCTGGCTCCTGTGCTTATGCCCTACGTTCTCGTTAGTTTGGCTAGGGCATAAAGGGAGCACCTCTGTGATTGCTACTGTCGGGTCATCCGGATGTGTAGCTCAGACTGGGTGAAGCTGAAAGCTAGCGTTTCAAGGGAATATTCGGTCGGCAGACTAAAGATGTTTTTATATTCCTCCCACTATGAACCCCCAGATGTTACATATACTGTGATCTTTTCAATCACAGTTCGGACATCCACATTAACGCATGTACACCCGAGGAAAGGAATCCTTAACGGAACTATTCTCTTTGGAAGATGTTTCTTACAATCACAGTGTAATATAACATAGCTAGTCGAATACAACTTGTCTGTTCAAGCAGCTATGACCCCTGCGCCTGGTTTCCATGCATACCCCGGTCTATTTTGCCGCTCAGGTATTCAGAAACACTCTGCACCTTCGGGTCTAGAGGTCGAAGCGAAAAGGTCGGCCATGACAATCGTTTTACAATCGGCTAGGGACAAATATGTCAATGAAAGTACATAGTCACTTGGACTCAAAAATTTCCTCCTCTATACCGTCTAACAGGCTGTCTAGCTTACAATCCTGTTGGGAATATTTAGCGGCTACTTCTACTTGGTCATATACCAAATTAACGGGAATTTCTTTCCCATCCGGCCCTAGAGGTCTCACCCGGGCCATATGATTTGGATCAAGCTTGGTATACCGTGTTTTTACCATGGCCCAGGCCTCTCGCGCACCTTCCCGGCAGGCTGATATCTTCCATAATTGAATACACTGTCGTGCCCTTTGAATAGCTCCACGAGCTCCGTCATACCTCCTGGAGGAGAGGCGGATGGCCATAAAGCCTTGGCAACACTCTGCATTGCTTGCCAAACTCGCTCGTGCATCTGGGACAGCTCTTGTAGCAAGTCGCCTTGAGATCCGGACATCTCCTCTTCGGGACGCCAGTCAGCATACCTGCAGACATAAATCTGTCAGTTCCTGCCATCGCCGAATGATAGGGAGGCAAGTTTGAAAAGCATACTAAATATGCCGACTTGTAGCCTCCTATTCTCCTTGACGGCGTCAGCTAGATGGGCTCGAACATCTTTTATTTCTTCGGCCAGTTGGGTATGGGAATCATGTAGCTTGTTCTTTTCCTCCCTGACCCGCGTCAGCACACGCTCGCCTGCCGCATGTTGCCTTTTGGCCTCTTGTTCACCAGCCTAGGCGACCATCAATTTCTCTCTCAGCTTCTCTAGCGATGCTGTCAGCGGAAACACAACAGTATTAATATAACTGGTATATGATTATAGTTTCTTCTGATGGGGAGAAGCATTAGCAGGTGGTGCCTCCTTGGATTTTTCCAATTTGACGGTAGCCGCAGTTAGCTGAGTCTGGCACTTTTCCAGCTCTTGAGACAGCAGGCTATTCTTCTCCATAAGTGCCTGATTATACAATGATCCTTAAATCAGTTGTATCAACTGCTTTAAGTCTCGGGGGCTACTAGTATATGATTATTAAATCTACACTTACCCGCATATCTTTCAGATGTTGGTCCGTGGCTCTGGCAAGTCCATCCCGAGCAGCTCAGATGTATGCATCGGCCAAGCTGAAGGCATCGAATGCCTCCTTTGAAAAGCCGGGGTCACGGAGAGCGGCCCTCCGACGACGATGATTCCTGGCGCTCTCCACTTCAGAGTTCGTGACAGACATATCCTCCGAATCCTCTGCGGAAGGACAGTCCGGCGCCACTCCCGTGTTAGCCCCCGTCCTTAGGGCAGGGTCTGGAACCTGACTAGTGGAGGCACGACCGGCAGGATCCCTGGACATAGTCTGGCAGACACCTTTCCTGATAGAATGCGGTGGATGACATCACGATTTGATGCGATGACCAGGAGGCATAAGCCTTACCTCTTTGATGAAGGTTCTGTCGTATTATCGTTTGCCTTTCTCTTCGAAGATGTGCTCGACGCGGGCACCGCTCTCCTCAGAGATGCTTCTGGAGCACGTTGCGGCGTCGAGCGCCTCCCCTTTGGAGCACGAAATAGTGCGATGGGTGAGGCATAATAAGGAAGCTCTTTTGAAGAAGGTGTCTCTTAAAATTACTTACATGCGAAGCCGGAAGGAGGCCGGGATAATCGGCAATGATGGGCACTTTCGTACCATCATAGCTCGTCTGGTAGAATACTCCATTCTCAAGCTCCACAAATATGTCTGGATCTTCTTAGAATCCGGGGTCAAGGTCCCGGTTGTGATCCTCCGGCTGGGGGGCGGGGCTATAGATCCCCTCGGTAGCCTTCCGCCATTCCTGTTGTGAGTGGATAGGTTACTATCCATTAGAAATGATTCAGGGAGAAGATTGAGTAAAATGATGGGATTGGAACTTACCCAGCTAGGAGGATTATACATGGAAAATCCATCTCGACATTGGAGACGAGTGAACTCTTCCTTTTCCCCTTTTTACAGTTCGGCCAATATTTTGGCCAAAGCGGCTGGGGTTTTCAGACCCTTCCGATCGCAGCGTGAGGAGTCATCTTCCCCATTATAGTGCCACATGGGAAGCCCTCTCTATTGGAGTGGTTGGACCCCCCGCACTATAGAAATCACCATTACCTCACTTATTGATAATCCGGACTGGGCGAGCATCTTAATCTTACCCATCAACAGACTGACTTCCGTGCTATCCTCCTCCTCGAGGCTCCGAGGGTGCCAGCTGTGGCGTTTCTTCAATGGAGCGCTTGAAAATTAGGGAAGACCCATTCTGACTGGGTCAGGAAGAGCGACGTCGTCAATATAGAACCATTCGAAAGGCCACTCTTCGGATGCCTTCTTCAGCGTGTGAGACAGGTATCCGGTCCTGGCGATGCACCATACCTCGGCTCCTCCCACTTAGAATATTGACCCCCCTTGGTTACGAGGGACGAGGCAGAACAGTTTCCTCCATAATTCAAAATGGGCCTCACAGCCCAGGAATAGCTTACAAAGAGCAACGTAACCCGCAATGTGCAGGATGGAGGCATGAGTAAAATTGTGCAATTGGAGGCCATAATACTCCAGAAGTCCTCGAAGGAATGGGTGGATTGGAAATCCGACGCCTCTTAGTAAGTAGGGAATGAAACACACTCGTTCCCCCTGGATGGATTGGGAAAATTCTCCGCCTGAACCCCGCTGTTGAAGGAGGTCGATCCTACTCGGACCGGGACTAGATCCGCGGGGGGGGGGAGAGAAAGCCCTGTTTTTGCAGCTTCATCAGCTGACCGTGAGATACGGAACATCTCTCCCAATCACCTTTTTCGGAGCCGTGGGGACGAGAGGAAGAGCTGGGAGCACTAGCCATGTTGGAGTGGTTCCTCCTAGCGAGCTCTGAGGAATTTTTTACGGGGCGTGGAATGGATCTCAGATCTAATCTCTCTATATAGGCGTCTTTCTTGTATGGTCGGGGTGATATGTGCAAAAATACCCCGCCCTCTCGTATATTCGCTCGACACATGGAAGCTGAAGTCAGGAAGGCGTGGAAGCCGATGGGCGCGACATTAAATGGAAAGCCGAATATTGCTCTTTGGGTCATGGACTTTGAAGTAATCAGAAGGGGAACCCGCCTTGCAATGCCGAAGACAGTCTGCGCGACGGATACCTCATCATTGAAGCCTGGTTCGGGGGCTACTATGGGAGTCCTGGACTAAGGGGTCCTTGGGGGTTCGACCTGTTGGGCATGGGCTGGACTGATGGGCTATGAAGAAACAAGACCGAAGACTCTCACCCGTGTCTGGATGGAACTCTCATTGGCGTGGATGGCAAGCTTGGCGTTCGGATATGAAGATTCCTTTCTCTGTAACCGACTTTGTATAACCCTAATCCCCTTTGGTGTCTATATAAACCGGAGGGGTTAGTCCGTAGAGACAATCATAATCATATAGGATAAACTTCTAGGGTTTTAGCCATTACGATCTCGAGGTAGATCAACTCTTGTAATACTCATATTCATCAAGATCAATCAAGTAGGAAGTAGGGTATCACCTCCATAGAGAGGGCCCGAACCTGGGTAAACATCATGTCCCCTGTCTCCTGTTACCATCAACCTTGGACGCACAGTTCGGGACCCCCGACTCGAGATCCGCCGGTTTTGACACCGACACCCACTCCCGCCTGTATCCCTAAAAAATATCTACCCAGCTCGAGGGTTTTTCTGTTTCATAACACACGGTTGTTATTTCTAGACCATGTGCGATGCACCATCATCCAAATTTTCAATGGCCCCGACATTTTACTCCCGTGTAAAATTTTCAGTAGCCGCATCATTTCCTCAAACACCGCCCCTCCACACACACCCCAAAAACTCCTCAGGTGCATGCGTGTGTGCGCGCACACCCCCCCCCCCCCACCATCACAACCCCTCCCTCGCACAGAACCCTAGCAAGGTCGCCACCGCCGTAAGGCCTTCATTGTCAACATCTACCGGTTTTCCCATGCAGCTTACCCACCGATATCCGTACCCAGGACGCCCTGAGTTTCTTAGATGACACCTACCAAATGCCCCCTTTCCCATAGATCCCCATCCCCATCCCCCACTCCAGAGCGTCGTAGCCTAAGCCTGGCTATGCTTCCCGTGGAGCTCGAGGAGCGACTAGCCCAAAAGAGGTGTATCGCGGCCTCTTCGCCTGACGTCACCAAGGTGGCCGCCGAGGAAGCTGACGACCATTACTGGTCGCACGCACTCAATCAGTGGGCTAGAGTATGCGGGTATGTCGCAGACGCCGGCTATGACATCGAGGTCATCGACAGCGAGGGCCTGATGCGGGCCATGTCACGGGTTAAGTGGCCCACCCCCAACCCCCCGAGTTCAACAGCCGTCGTTCTCATCCATGGCTCCGCCGCTGATCTCCTCTGGCTCGTTGTCAAGAATTTGCCATCCTACATCGCCATCGAGCCCCTTTTGTCATTTCTGAAGGACATGTTCTGTGACGCTGGCTTGGGATCCACAGCTTCCAAGCCAGACCTCATTGACTAAGACCACGAGGAGGGCACTCTCTCTGGCTCTTCCAAGGGGAAAGAGCCCATCTTCTCTTCCAAGGGGAAAGATCCCATCTGCGACATCAGGGAGGGCACCCTACAGTCGTGCTCTTCCAAGGCGAAGGAGCCCATCTGCGACAACATGGAGCGCACTCAGGGTCCATGCTATTTCCACGAGAACGAGCCCATCTATGAAAAGTGAGGAAACCCATGATTTGTTTTGCCATGCCTCTTCACAGGGGGGCATGATTTGTTTTGTCGAGTCCCTTTTGCAGTGTAGTGAGAATATGTCCAGTTTTAATTGCTATATTTGGTTGTTTGCAGTATGCCTTGTTTATTTCAATTGTTCACAATGTGATTCTCTATATGTGTAACTATTTACTGTGCAGTACATTTTCGTCAATACCAGTTTTAAACATACCGATAGGACTGCATATATTTTCTTCTTGTTAAGCCTGTTATAGCTAGCATACGCCTCTTTTAAAGTTTTTGGTTGTTTGGTTCTTTGTAGTTAGGATATGTCTAGTTTCAAATGCTATGTTTGGTTGTTCATAGTATGCCTTGTTTATTCCAGTTATTCACAACGTGATGTTCTATATGTGCAAGTATGAACTTTGCAATTCAATTTCATCAATACCAGTTTCAACAATACCCTATGAATGACTACATTTGGTTGTTGCATGTTGTAGCTAACACGCCTTTCCATTTTTATTTAACAACAACTAGTGTACTTAGACCGGCACAATACGAGTTTGAATGACTATGTTTCCTTGTTAAATGTTAGGCATGTTGTAGTTAACACACCTTTCCACTTGTTTTGCTTTACTAGCATGCTTAAACCTGCACATTGAAGCTATCTTTTGGAGATTTTTTTGTCTGCCATGGATATATTTGGTTGATGTTTAGCCTGTTGTGCTTAACATGCCTCTCGATGTACTTACACATGACAATTTTGGGAACGATTGATGTTTTCCATCGAGGTTAGCTTCATCCCATGGCTTATATATACTCATTGTCCAGGATATCGGTAGCTGGTACCATATAGGCCGGGGGCTGATAAGGGACTAATGGGTGAATCGGACTTTCAACTGAATATATTTGTAACCCATTTATCGTTAGGTTAACTAGGGCCATATGTAATATATCTGAGGCTACATAGCAACATGCACTGTACTGAATGTCTAAATATGCAATCCTAGGCTATATATAGCAACAAGGAAGGGTGTTCCCTTAATGTTCTGATGATGTCTAGATATACATAGAAGAGCAGCAGCAAACAACAACAACAACAACAACAACACAACCCTGTTTGGATACTCTAACTTAGCTAGAGGTTAGAGTTAGTTTCTAGTTCATGACTAACCTTGAACTAAATCTAGCCAAAGATGTGTTTGGATGACATGGTTAGATTGACAATAAATGCACTAGGAGAACTAGCTCCAATTAGCACCTCTTGGGTGGGATAGTTTTTTTGGTGGGTTAGATGCAACTAGCTCAACCTAGCCCTCATGTTTGGATATACTTTAGGGTTATTTGAGCCCAAACTAGCTCAAACTAACTCTAACCCATGGATACAACAGCAGTTAATCAGCCGATAATTTGTAAAATGTAATAAACTCCCTCCGGCCCATAATATAAGATGTTAATTCATCTAATATGTGAGTATATTAGATGTTATAAGATATTATATAATGGGACGGAGGGAGTGTTGTACTACATCATTGTGCAATTGATGTTTAGTTTCTAATATTAACTTGGTGCTTTTAGGTACATATGTCATTGGTAAAGATCCGCGCTTCGACCCTTTCTACTTATGGAGCAATGAGATATTGATGAACCAACATCAAGTGAGGAAGCTAATAAAGATTGTTAGTAAAATGGGTCAAAAGATGGCAATTAAACTATTTGTTTACAGTTTATCCAAGACAACAGTAAACTGCAGGATGGTAAGTAAGAACTCTGCAGCTTTCTTTTTACTGCCCATAATGAGTTGTGTTAGATGACAATGTGTGAATCTTTTTTTCCTTTGCAATGGTTCCCAAAGCAGATTACTCAAGGTTACATCTCAAACTACATGATTGGTGGGCATGCAATGGTTAAAGTATTTCTACCAGAACACGATGATTATCTAGATGTGTTAACAAAGACAATGAAGGATGGGCGGTCGGCCATCACAAGGGGTTGGACTAGAGTCATGCGTGCCTTCTGCATGGAGGAGGGCACAATATGGGCATTCTGTTTCACCTTGTTCAGCAACCAGAATGTATTTCGCCTCTTTCTTTACCGTCTTTAATACTACAAGTATACAACTGTGGTTCATCATTCTTTATTTGGTGCTTATGTAGTTCTTGAACATATGTACATGTGAATCGAATAATGCATTGGTTGTTTGAACCTGATGGATATGAATAAAGCTATAACATATTTTCAAATTCAAATCTGGTACAATTTGAAATAGCAGCAATTAAATTACAGTGAAATTACCCTCTGCAGGTCATTATGGCGCGCACGGTCGGTAAAACACAAATGTTTGTGATATACACCATAATCCGACACGGTTCACAGAGAGGAAACATGTGCGAACATGCACACAGTTGCTGTTTGCAAAGTATGTGCTATGTCAGACAATATCACGAACGGTGCGGGCAAACTAAACGTTTGTGATAGTTGCCTTATCGTACAAGATTTGCAACCATGAACTATTTTTGATGTGGTACGCATCATAAACATTGCATCACAAAATAGTGTGTGCGATAGTTATCATGTACGGCGATCTTACAACGGTCCGACATTTTGTAATCCTATCCGACACTCGTATGACGATTAGCTAATCTTCTTAATTAGTTATCACATACGGTTCTGGAAAAGTGAATGTGTGTGATTGTCTGCTTATCGTACACATTCTATAATCGTGAACCGTTTGTGATGGGCCGCGCATCGTAAATGTAGCACCACAGAATACCGACTGCGATGGCAATGTGAGCACAAACGAGTTGCAAGGATGAAGCGTTTGGGATATTCGATATATCAGAAACAGTTTTATAGAGACAACTGTATGCATCAAGGCTCTCTATCCCCGATGGTTTCTGGGTTGTGTGGGAAAGACCCCCCAATCGCACACACTCACTTAGCGACGGTTCAAAATGCCATCGCGGAAAGGGGCTAAAAACCGTTTGTATAGCACCTTGATGTACCAGTGGGTTGCTCTCCTATGACAAGTGTCAAGTTCTCTTGGAGCAGCCAACCAACAATTGGTTGTGGGGAGGCTATTTATAGCCAGGGCCACCCGACATGGAATGTCATAAATGCCCTTCTCTGATTCGGCCGTTGTCAGGATAAGGATCCACTCGACAGATGGCATGTGGCGCAGCAACAGTCGGAATTTGAACTCTCAAATTCATTGGGGCACTCAATTTCCTCACTTTTAGGCAGATCGCACTGGCGAAATCCTAACTCCTCAGCGTGACCAAATTAATCAACGACCAGATGAACTTTGTCACTATCGCTAGCAATTGCGTCAGCTATACTGGAGATTTCCAAAGGCTTCGCTCAAAGCGACTTTCGTGTATAGGTTTGAATGGGTTTGAGCATCACCTTGGAAATTTGAAATATGTTTCACCTAGACCCCCTTTGACAGTACGATTTTTCCTATGAGTCAAATAAGAAGAAAAGAAACTATGAAAACAAAGTCTTCAAGCTTCAAAGTCTTCACCTCAATTTCTTCAAAGGTCGTACCAATTTCATCATCAAATTCTTCACTTGAAGAAATTCATTTTTAGGGGTCGTCTTCCATGTGTTAAAGCAAATCTTCTAGGACTCTGTCTCCTGTGTATACACACAAACTCATTAGTTCCTCAACCTATTTGTCGTCAATACTCCCAAACCACTAAGGCGGCACTGGATGCACTTACAATCTCCCCCTTTTTGGTGATTGATGGAAAATTGGTTAGGTTCCAATGGGAGTAAAAATAATTGAAGTGTAAGTACATAGTTTGAAGAAATTGGCGTGAAGACTTTGATGGAGGGGACGTGATTTTCCACAATGTACTAGAGATCACTACCAATTGCCTCAAGATGCATGCGCTTCTTGTTCTTCCAATAGGGGTATTCTGTCCCATCGAAGGTAGGACATCAGCCGAGACCTTGATTACGCTTGCAGTCGACATAACTAAAAATCTAGGTTGTTAAACCAAAATCACAAAGAACAAGGGAGTACCTTGCTATGATACCAACTGAAAGTTCATTATATCGACTAGAGGGGGTGAATAGGAGATTTTTACAAATTCATCATTGAATAATTTGCTAAGTGATGAAATACAAGCAGTGGATAAAGTACTCAAGTGCAAGCATAACATGGCAGTAACATAGTCATCAACATGAGATAAAGCATACACAGAGCACAAGTAGCAAGTAAATAGGATAAGCAGGCAGAAGACAAGGTAACTGAAGAATTTGGGTTGAGGAAATTGAGAAAGGCTTCAAACAGTAATGATCAATTTCATCAACAAGTAAATGAGGAATTGAACAGGTTGAGGAAATAGAACCAGTAGCTCGGTGAAGACAGTGATTTGGTAGACCAGTTCCAACTGATGTGACAATTGTATGTCTGGTTGGAGCGGCTTGGTATTTAAACCAAAGGACACATAGTCCTTACTGTATTGACTTTGAGCTAAGGTCGCATAGACCTCGCCCAATCACTCGTGGTAAGTCTTTAAGGTAGACTTCCAAACCTTCACAAACTCGGACACCCAATGATCCACAATTCCTCTTCAATGCTCAAGACCATGACGCCTAACCGTCTGGAAGATGCACAGTCTTAAAAGGTAAAAAGAGTCGGCTCCACACAGGAACAATCTCTGTAGTGATGCTCAATCACTTTGGGTTTTAGGTGTTGGGGATTTTGGGTTTTTCCTCACTGATGATTTTGTCTCAAAGTCCTCGGAGGATGGGATGCTCTAAATGACACTTGTTAATCTCTCTCTGAGCAGCCAACCAACTAGTGGTTGTGGGGGCGGCTATTTATAGCCAAGGTGCAACCCAACATGATAAGACATAAATGCCCATAATGATATGACCGTTATGTGGATAAGGTATCTGGACAGCTGGCGCGAAGCACATCAACGGTTGGGAATTCGAACCATGAAATTCCTTAGGACTATCATGTTCATCACTATAGGCAATTCGCACTGGCGAATTCCTAACTCCTTGGTCGGAACAAATTCCCCAGAGACTGGAAGAACTAAGTCTCTGTCACTAAATAAATTCACTGAACTACAAGAGATTTCCAAAGGCTTCTCTCGAAGGACTGGGAATTGTATAGGCTTTGAGATGAGCATCACTTGGAATTTTTTCCTTAGTATTACTTCGACTCCTTTTAACGGTGTAGTGTTTCCTATGACTGAAAGGAAGGAAATGAAACTATGAAAACAAAAGTCTTCACACTTCGTAGTCCTCGCATCAATATCTTCAAGGTCACACCAATTTCCTTATTTTCATAGTCTTCAAGAAAACCACAAAGTCTTCAGATGAAGACATTCATTTTTAGGGGTCGACGTTCTTCGGATATATCAGACTCCTCGGAGACTTATAAGACCTGTGTACACTCACAAACACATTAGTTTCTTAACCTATAAGTCTTCAATACACCAAAATCACTAAGGGGCACTAGATGCACTTACAATTCGTGTGCCAACTTTCAGTCTGTAACACTTGACAAAGTTTATCCAAGTTCGGCCATAAAAAAGGAGCGATCTTCATGGTTAATGAACCCAACTATGAACTTATATCCATGGCATGTCTCCAATGTGACCATTATGCTGGTGTATTCAATTATGGACATGCCGACCTTCTTGAGTACATGTGTTCTGGCAGAGCAAGGGATGCACTACAGGAAAAATAATATGAGAACACAATTTATTCGCTATCCAAATCTAGAAATAATTTCCTCTTTCACACCAGTGTTGAGCATGGTACTAGTAACTTTATCCAAATATAGCAATCCAAATTTCCAAATTAGTCTACAGCATGTTCAAAACCCCCAACCCTCCCGGATAGAAAAGAGGATTCTAGGAACATACCATGCGCTTTTTGAAATCCTCTGTTAGGACGAGAAGGAACAAGTCTGGCATCTCACCAAGGGTGCAAAAACCTATAGGGTCCTCGCTCTTTGGGCACTTCAAATGAAACACACTAGATTCAGTAGGAAGAAAAATGCATCAACGGCGGCGGTTGCCATCCCAGGATTACCACGACCAAGGGACTAGGATCTACCAGGGATGGATGAAGAATTCATACATGGTTCTCCATGAGAAAACCCTAAGAAATATCCAAGAGGTGGTTTTCTCTGAAAAAGCAGATGAGTGAGAAGGGGATTCAAGTCGAGTGAATTATTGTTGCTTCGTCCGTCTAGCTTACTACTACTGCTGGAAAGCTGGCGTTTTGTGATTTGATGGCTCATTGGGTATTACTGCGGCACTGCAACTGGGGTGAGTCTAATGTGTAGTTGTGCACTCTAATTTGGTGCATGGCACGTGGACCTGGTTGCTGGATGTCCCGCATATCAACGAAATGAAGTAGAAAGGCAGGAGTAACTAGTTACACATAAATATATTTTTGATAGAGAGATACTCCCTCTGTAAGGAAATATGAAAATATTTTATATCAAAACTTTATACATAAGAAAAAGTAAGGGGAATATATATACATAATATGGGGTTCAAATGAGAATAAAATACACAGCTAGGTTGACAGGTCTGGACTTTGGGCAACAAGTCGGTGGTCCTGCATGTCTGGGGGCCCATGTGTTCTAACTCAGCGCATTTCATCGGGTAAGTATAGCCTATGATCGGGACTGCTCTGGTTTTAGATGCGGCAGCAAGGCGTAGACAGAAAATTAAATAAAGCACGATAGCTGTTAGACTGAAATCAAACGACAGTTCCTAGCCAGCGATCAGAGTTGCAGTTCTTTCATGATGTCCTACGTGATAAATGCTAGTACTACTTATACACATGGGACACTTGTTTCACCATGCCATATTACATCAAAAGCTCTGAGAGGATAAATGAGTTCGACAGTGTGCTGCTACTGAAGAATTTCAAAGTTGATTAGGACTAGCTGCCCTTGCGGAGAAACTTCGATTCTGACATCATCCCCAACTTCAAGATTTGATCGAGTTTTGAATCTTAACCATCCTTTAGTATCAATCATCATGCGACCATCCTTTCTACTTTCAGTCTGTTGCGCAGGTTCATTCACACCAAGGTTGCGCATGGTAAGAGAAACTTGGCCACGTTCACCCGGATTATTGAACGACTGCCTCATTGCTCTAGGAATTCTCTATTTGCAAACAAGAAGACATACACAAATAGTTAGATCAACACAGTGAATAACGTGAAACAACATGGAAAGAAAAAAGAACAAAGCACTTGGGATGTTAATGCTTACCAAGAAGCTGGAGATGTCGCTTTGTAAGGACTTTGGTATATGTAATGCGAACTGCAGCCTAGTCTGTTGCCGGTGTAAGTGCTAGTTCCGTTGCCGCTGCACTGGACGGAGCAGATGCAAGTGGAAGTTCAAGTGCACACCCACTTAGTTTCATGATGAGATTTCGTACACTTATAGCTCTTAGTGCATCCATTGCATGGAAATCCCTACTCCTCACATTAATATCCATTGATGGGAATCTCCATAGCCTGTTGATTAGCCGTGTCGATGTGAGACTTTCTTCCCTTTTGTCTTCTCCATAGTAATCTCTACCACCGTATTTTATTCCACCCATAGTGCTATATCCATGACTTGCACTCATGTATTGCGTGGGGGTTGAAAACGCTGAAGCGCGCTAAAAGGTATGAACCAATTGCGCGGCTTGTCATCGAGGTTGTGCATGATGAATACTTTGTGTTAAGAAGATGGAGCGTGACAAGACTATATGATTTTGTAGGAATAGCGTTCTTTAGCATTTTTATTCTGAAATGCATGATTTTCTATTGGGATGCCTGAGTATTGATGTCTTTATATCAAACTATAGACTATTGCTTTGAATCACTCGTGTCTTAATATTCATGCCATGATTAGATTATATGATCGAGATTATGCTAGGTAGCATTCCACATAAAATATATATTTTTTATCATTTACCTACTCGAGGACGAGCAGGAATTAAGCTTGGGGATGCTGATACGTCTCTGTCATATCTATAATTTTTTATTGTTTCAAGCCAATATTCTACAATTTCATATACATTTGGAACATTTTTTAATATTTTTGGGACTAACATATTGATCCAGTGCCTAGTGTCAGTTCCTGTTTGTTGCATGTTTTTTGTTTCACAGATCCATATCAAATGAGGTCCAAGTGCTATAAAAATTTACGAAGATTTATTTTGGAATAAATGTGATTTTTGGGAAGAATAATCAACACAATACGGTGCTCGAGGGCCCCATGAGGCACCAGGCGTGCCCAGGGGGGTATGGCGCGCCGTGGTACCTCATGAGCCCCTCGTAAGTTGGTTGACCCCCTTCTTTCGCTGCAAGAAAGATAATATCTGGAAAAAAATGTGTTAAAATTACAGCTCGATTGGAGTTACGGATCTCCGGGAATTTAAGAAATGGTTTTCGGCCAGAAAAGAGGAACGTGAAAGAAAAAGCCAGAGAGAGAGATCCATTCTCGGAGGGGCTCCTGCCCCTCCGCCATCATGGCGACCATGGACTAGAGGGGGAACTCTCCTCCCATCTAGGGGGAGGCCAAGTAAGAATAAGGAGGTGTAGCGACCTGACCCGAATGGATCAAGTCTTTGTGCTTAAGTGTCATCCCTGGATCGGTATGCTGACACACACAGTACTCGAGGATTTATAACAAAGGTAAATCACATATATAAAGTAACGTAAATACTATTACCTCAATCCAAATAGCGGAAGTAACAAGGTTGTGGATTCCCATCAACACCAACGGCAAATTTGAGTGTATAAATCGTAACCCTAACGTATCACTTACTCGTCGTAAGAATCCTGCAACATGAGACGTTGCAGCCACAAAGGGTCAGTACATTGAATGTACTGGCAAATTCACACTGTACAGCAATGATGAATAATGGCTATCACTACATGCATATATGGCTGGTGGAAAGCTCTATGGTTATAAGGTTTTGCGAAAAGCCAATTTTTCCCTACTGCAAAGGGATAAATTTTATTTAACTATCATGGTGGTTGTTAAACATTGAGAGTGTACACACCCTCTCAATCCCAATTAAGCATCATCATTAAAACCCACCAAAATTAATTAAAGTCACATGATGAGATTCACATGATAATCCAAGTACTAGATACTCAAGCCGTCCATAACCGGGGACACGACTAATCATGATTAGTTTATACACTCTGCAGAGGTTTGTGCACTTTTCCCCACAAGACTCGATCGCCTCCATTTGGTTTCTCGCACTACATGGTGTTTGAGAAACGGATGACCGAGACATAGTCTTTCAGAAGTGCTAGCACCTTACGATCGGGTAGACCGTTACACCTACTTTCCCCTACATCTGCTAGTCTACCACTGTAAGAGTTTGCACGACTTAGTCAACTATGTTAGAGCCCATAGTAGCTTGTGGCTGCACACAGAAGTTTCTAGTATGAATAATCTCATGATCCCTTTGAGCCTGGGTGCCGGTCCATAAAGAAAAACAGGCAATCGCTGGAATACCCAGGTGCCTAAACAGGCAATCGCTGGAATATCCAGGTGCCTCAATCCACCCAGATGTGTATTTAAGTTGCCACCTTAAGTAAATCATTAATTAACAATCTCACATCTGTCATGGATTTCACTCACCCAAACCACGTTTATGAGCATAGCACAGCAATATAAGCAATACGTGAAAGTAAATCTCAAGGGTTTGATAATAAACAGGTGAATAGGTACTACCTCAACTACTTCCCAACCCACAATTTAATTCGGATCCTAACCATGCAATTGTTTGAGGATTGATCTAATGCAATAAAAACTGGGTAGTAAAAGGTATGATCAAAGTGTGAACTTGCCTGCAATGTTGATTAAGATGATTCGCACTCAAAACTCTTGATAGCGCTACTCGTCACACTCTGGTCAACCTATCGTAAACAAGCAATAGTAACCACACATAAGCAATCACTCAAAAGATCGGAAAGAATAAAGAAAACGATTTGGAAAACATCCAAACCAATAAAATAACTCTTGCAACGTAAAACAATTTCTAACAGTACCAAAATTATATAAATTTGGCCTTATCAGAAAGTTTAGGTCAAAAGCTTCGATTGGCAAAAGGAATCAACTCAAACGCAGCTAGGAAACTCAAGTAACGATCAAACGAAGTTTAAATACAAATCTGGTTGAATTCAAATTTTTAACTTTCAAAAACATGTTTGAGTTGGATTACTGGATAGAGGGGGGTCATAACGAAGACGTGAGCGTTGGTTTCGTTGGATTTGGACTAACGAGTAAAAAGTAGTGATAGACTGAAGATCAGGGACTAAACTGTAAAGAAACTAATTACATACGGGTCCTTGGCTGAATTTATTAAACAGAAAAAACTATCTAACGAATGTTCGCTACAGAAACCAAACCGACGAAAACCGTTCACTCCAAAGGCATAACTAGTGAACGCTCACTACAGAACTAAACGTAAAAAATCAGATCTAGGTTTGTGTAGAAAACCGATCTAGGGTTTTTTTAACCGTAAGAAAAAGCGGCAGCTTTTACCGGCTCGGGCGAAATAAACCGGCAGCGGTGGCGGTTTTTCGGTGGCTCTCCGACGAGGCGGCGACGGCGGCGGTTACGGCGGATCTCGCCGGCGGCTTCGACGGTGAGCGGAGGCGAGGGGAGGGGTGGCGCGGGGCGGGGGTGGCGAGGCGCGGCGACGGCTGCGGCTTTGGGCCGGCGGCAGGGAGCGGCAGTGGCGCTAGCTGCGGCGGCGGGCGGAGCGTGCAGCGGCGGCGGCGAAGCCCGGCGAGGCGGCGCGAGAGGCGGGGCACTGCAGCGGCGGCGGCGCGATGCGGGGACGAGAGGGGGCGGCGTGGGGCTCTGGGCGGCGCTATTTATAGGCACGGGAGGCGAGGCCTGCCGTGGGCGAGGGGCGATCGGTGGCGTGGCGGCGCCGGACTCTGGGAGGAGTCCCGGTCGCGCACGGGAGGAGGGAGGCGGTGGCGACTTGGGCCGGCTGGGCTGGCTCGGCTGGGCCGGCCCAGTACGGGAGAAGAGATTTTTTAAAAAAAACATTTTTTTACAGACAACAAAAATACAAAGAAACACAAATAAAATAAAATAAACTATAGGCATATAATATATCCAAATTTTCAGAAAAAGATTTTCTACAACATGAACATTTTCCTAGCATTAAATAAAATTCACACAAAATTCAGATAATTCAAAGAGTACTCCTGTCCTACTAAAATCCAAACAAAATCATTTTAAAAAATACCTAAATGATTTCAAACTTATTTATCTCCAATTTTTTGATGTAGGAAATCATGTTACCCTATTTTCCATGTATTTTATTTTTGGAGAAAAATAATAAAACCCAAATAACTCCAAATTGAAAATAATTTCAAAAGGATTTTAAATTTGATCCTTTTAAACTCCCAACTCATATTTCATAATTTGAAGAAGTCATTTTATCTTCTCTCGTGAAAATCATTGAGTTGCATAAAGTTTTGCAAATATTTTCAAATGAAATTCAAATATTTTCAACACCCCTTTTCATTTAAATAAATGGAAGAAGTCATATCATCTTCTCTCCAAGGTTTTGTGATGAAAAGAATTTGAATTCACGGGGATCATAAAAGCAAAGTGAAAGTTTGGGAAAGTCATTTTATTCCCTGTCATTTAACTTTCAAAAAGTTTCGAATTCACTCACTTTCAGTCAATCAATCACACAACAAACAAGCAAACAATCAAATCTATCTATTTATTATAACATTCCAAAATTTAGAATTTTGGGATGTTACAAACCTACCACCCTTAAAATGAATCTCGTCCTCGAGATTCGGAGAGGCTAGAAAGAAATAGGTTGGGTTTGGGGGTCTTATCAAAATCCATCGATCGTCTCCGGGGTCTCGGGTGCTACCACCCTTAGAAGGATGGTTATGGTTCCACCAAAAGAACTCATACCCTTCATCCTTATTCTTGACAGTGTCGGTCTTCTCAAATCTTCAGGATAATTCCTTCTCTGGGCTCTTCTTGTAACGGCATAACCTTTTCCTCAATTCTTTTGTCCTTTTTCTTGGTAAGGTTGTCCGGAGACTGGGTCTTCTTAGCTGACGGGTCTGGCGCCAATACTAAACAACTATCGATATCATCCAATTATGGTTTCTCCTGTAGGAAATGGGTCTGCTTGATCCTCATTGTATCACCTACGGTTGGCAAAAGCTGCCTTGTGAAAGGGAAAAATTGCTATACCATTCTAAGGTTTAAACAAGGTTTAATGTCGTCGTCTCTCTACTATAGGTAAGTCACTCAGATTTACCATCCCATATAGCAAGGCGAATAATAAGAGTAAGTCGGTATGGTGATCAATCCATCCCGCACCCAAATCATTACCCTATATACGGTTTAGCGAATCTCGCATTCTAACACTTGGTCATCCTCACAAGCATTGCAGAATTTCTCTTGTCGATGAACCAAGTTCGGATATATCCATAGATTCTGCAAGCCGAACAAACATCTATCGTTTCTTCACAACTCTCGGGTTTTGCATTACTCCTGTAAAATCGTCTATGGGTAAGGTCACAATCTCTTCCAGGATTTTTCCTTCAGCAAGAGTGTGCTTGCTCCTTGGCAGGTCCTGGGGCCTGTGGGCTATGGCCCATCTCATTACTTGTAATCCTTGAGCTCATCCTAGGGGAAACTGATCATTATTCCAACTTCCAACTTCTTAGTATTCTTAAATCCATCCAATTGTACTGCCTTCCTTCCTTCTATTGGCACCAAACTAGGACATGCACGATTACTCAGACTCATCATGGAATTTCCATTGATCCATATTTCTAACATCATACCTCATTTATATCCAATAGTAATTCATCTCTTCATCCTCATGGGATATCCCACATACTGAGATAAAATTTATACTCATGAAGTCCATATTCAACTTCATGGAATATCATTATCCTTTCCAGGGTCAAGCGTTCTCACAGGGTAATATTGGCCATCTCTGCATGGCACTTCTTCAACTGGGAAACGTGAAACACATCATGAACGCCTGGCAGTCCTTCGGGTGACTCCAACTTGTTGGCCACTTCTCCCATACGCTCCAAAACTCGGTATGGTCCTACAAATCTCGGAGCTAACTGTCCCTTAACTCCAAATCATTTAACTCCTCGCAGAGGGGACACACGAAGACATGCTCTATCTCCAATTTCATAGAGTACCTCCTTGAGTTTTTGAGTCTGCATAACTCTTCTACCTGGACTGAGCTACCTTCAGTCTATCTCGAACAAACTTAACATTCTCTTCTGACTCCTTGATCACATTTGGTCTAAACAACTAATGGTCTCCAACTTCATCCCACACACTCTTGGGGTATCACACATATCAAGACAAAACTCGAATTCATTTTGTCCGAAATCCACTCAGTGGAGTATCCTTATCTGGTTCTTACAGGGTACTACCACCCTTAAAATGCACAAATCTTCCATAGACCATATTTCTCATATCCTCAAAATGGCCAAAATTCTTCTTCATAGAGTAACAACTCATAAAATCCATATCAGTACCAACGATGCTAACTTTATTCATTCTCAAATGATTACAATCTCTCGCTTTTCCATTACATGTCTCAAATCAACACCTCAATATAAAAGAAAATGTTCTCACTTCTACTACTCCATTTCTTTCGTTGCAAACTCAACTATCTAGCACAGGTTTCCTTCTCCTTAGGGCATTCTCTGGCAAAGTGCCTTGCTCCATTACAACTAAAACATATTACTTCTTACAAGTATCGAGGTTTACTTTTTGGGCAACTGTTGAGGTAGTGCCCTGACTCCTTGCACCTGTAACAGGTGATATGAATCAAGTACCTCCTGGGCTCCAATCGGTTTATCTTCCTGGACTTTTCCATTCCAATCAGGGCTTCTATTTCCTGTGGGTCATATTCTACTTCCTCTGTCGGGAATTCTACTAGATCCCCATTCAAACAATTTTGGGAGATGTGTCCTTCTTCTCCACATGAATAGCAAGACTTAGTGCAGGGTTTACTCGGGTCTTCTTTAGGTGTGTCCTCCATCTCTTCCTTCATCACAGCTTCTTCTAAAATTTCCATGAGGGCTCCTTTCATTACTTCTTTATTCTGCTGGATGGTTCGTTGTACCATGGGGTAAATGCGACACTGAGCAGGATAGTGGGTAGTCCCTTCACACCAGAAACAAGTAATCTGCCTAGTTGGGCATTATTCAACTGGGTGACTTCCTTCACAATTAGGGCATTCATCCTTGTGTTCTTTATGGGTGTGTCCTATTTCTCCACAACTCTTGCATGCACAAGGTTTCTTCATATCCTTTCCATAAGGCTTCAACTTCTGGGACACAAGCCGAGACTTTGGCAGAGTAAACTTAAATTATTTCCAAGTGGTTACTCCTTGCCATCCATTGATGGTTTGGTACATCCTCCACCAAGTAGTAGCACCTCTTTCAAAGCACTGAAGAGCATGCTGGGTTATATCCTTTCCGACTATAGGGTTATTCTTCATGTGATCCTCCATGTTCTGAATCCATTGGTCCGTCTCCAATTGACTCATCGGTCCAGAAAATATAAGCTCATCTTCATTCATCCTCTATTGGGTCCATGGGTTTGGGGTAAGATAAGAGAGATAGAGAGGGATACACACAATGCAAACAACAGTTTTGAAAAGACAGATTTTATTGTGGGTGTCGAAAAACATCAAACAAATGACAGCTCACAATCGTCGCATCTAACGTAGGTATATAACAGGGGTTTGGTCTTCTAAAGGTCAATAAATCTTCAATGTCGCCAGACTCTTCAGGTCTTGTTCATGTCTCTGATGGCTTCTTCTGATCATGCTTGTCAAGTTCCTCTGCCAGATTTCTGTTGACGCAAAGTCTCTAGTGACATCCTTTAATATTTCTGGAGTTGCATTCCAAACTTCTGGGTTTCAACACCCTTGGCATGATCCATGGTCCTACTGTCCTTTAGTTCCTGACAAATCTCCGGTATCTCAAGGTTTTGTTCCTCCAATTTGGCTACTTCAGCTTCTGGGTCCTAAGTTCTTCACGAATGGGCTCCTTGTCAAATATGACTTCCTACAAGTCCATCTTAAACTTCTTGATGTATTACTCCAGATTATGGTGATACACTGGCCTAGGTTAAAACTTCATCTCTTGCTGATAGGTGCTCCATCAGCCTTCTACCATCCAATCCTTCCATGCATATGCATGCTTAACTCAGCACGGTGAAAATATCATAAGCGGGCGATAACCTCATGGATAGTCGTGGTTCTGCTCTTGTCATTTCCATGAGCTATCTCTCTATAGTTGATATCTCCTGCCTTAGTGTTTTCCCTGACAGAACTTTGAGTTCCATGTTCCGGTCTTCCTCCGATACACATTGATCTCGGGTATTGACAGCTTCAATAGTCTACCAAGTTCCTCAAGGGGTGCCTTCCTAGGTCATACAAATCTGGAAAATTCTACAGGGCCTTCAAATTCTCCTAGTCTTCGGAGTCTTCAACCGTTGTAGTTTCCATTATTATAATGTATGGTAAAATCCTCTTCATTCTGAATGGTCTCAGTTGTCCAATATCTTGTACTTCTTGGAGTGGTCTCATCAGTCGAATCTTCATGTGGTCAAAAGGGAAAAAGGGGTATGGTCTCACTAAAAGGGGATATTTGAATAAGCTCAGAAGAGAAGAGAGGTAAAAGATCTTTTTGAAAATTAAAGTTTTAGAGAAAAATCTTTCCTATGGGCTTGCCAGTTTCTAGGGTCACGTCCTACAGTCAACATGTGCTCTGATACCATCTTGTAGCGACCTGACCCGAATGGATCAAGTCTCTATGCTTAAGTGTCATCCCTGGATCGGTATGTTGACACACACAGTACTCGAGGATTTATAACAGAGGTAAATCACATGTATAAAGTAACGTAAATACTATTAGCTCAATCCAAATATCGGAAGTAACAAGGTTGTGGATTCCCATCAACACCAACGGCAAATTTGAGTGTAGAAATCGTAACCCTAACGTATCACTTACTCGTCGTAAGAATCCTGCAACATGAGACGTTGCAGCCACAAAGGGTCAGTACATTGAATGTACTGGCAAATTCACACTGTACAGCAATGATGAATAATGGCTATCACTACATGCATATATGGCTGGTGGAAAGCTCTATGGTTATAAGGTTTTTACGAAAAGCCAATTTTTCCCTACTGCAAAGGAATAAATTTTATTTAACTATCATGGTGGTTGTTAAACATTGAGAGTGTAGACACCCTCTCAATCCCAATTAAGCATTATCATTAAAACCCAACAAAATTAATTAAAGTCACATGCTGAGATTCACATGATAATCCAAGTACTGGATACTCAAGACGTCCATAACCGGGGACACGGCTAATCATGATTAGTTTATACACTCTGCAGAGGTTTGTGCACTTTTCCCCACAAGACTCGATCGCCTCCGTTTGGTTTCTCGCACTACATGGTGTTTGAGAAATGGATGACCGAAACATAGTCTTTCAGAAGCGCTAGCACCTTACGATCGGGTAGACTGTTACACCTACTTTCCCCTACATCTTCTAGTCTACCACTGTAAGAGTTCGCACGACTTAGTCAACTATGCTAGAGCCCATAGTAGCTTGTGGCTACACACGGAAGTTTCTAGTATGAATAATCTCATGATCCCTTTGAGCCTGGGTGGCGGTCCATAAAGAAAAACAGGCAATCCCTAGAATACCCAGGTGCCTAAACAGGCAATCGCTGGAATACCCAGGTGCCTCAATCCACCCAGATGTGTATTTAAGTTGCCACCTTAAGTAAACCATTAATTAAGAATCTCACATCTGTCATGGATTTCAGTCACCCAAACCACGTCTACGAGCATAGCATAGCAATATAAGCAATACGTGAAAGTAACTCCCAAGGGTTTGATAATAAACAGGTGAATAGGTAGTACCTCAACTACTTCCCAACCCACAATTTAATTCAAATCCTAACCATGCAATTGTTTGAGGATTAGTCTAATGCAATAAAAACTGGGTAGTAAGAGGTATGATCAAAGTGTGAACTTGCCTGCAATGTTGATAAAGATGATTCACACTCAAAACTCTTGATAGCGCTACTCGTCACACTCCAGCCAATCTATCCTAAACAAGCAATAGTAACCATACATAAGCAATCACTCAAAAGATCGGAAAGAACGAAGAAAACGATTCGAAAAACATCAAAACCAAGCAAATAACTATTGCAACGTAAAACAATTTCTAACAACACCAAAATTATATAAATTTGGCCTTATCAGAAAGTTTAGGTCAAGAGCTTCGATTGGCAAAAGGAATCAACTCAAACGGAGTTACGAAACTCAAGTTACGATCAAACGAAGTTTAAATACAAATCTGGTTGAATTCAAATTTTAAACTTTCAAAAACATGTTTCAGTTGGATTACTGGATAGAGGGGATCATAACGAAGACATGAACGTTGGTTTCATTGGATTTGGACTAACGAGTAAAAAGTAGTGATAGACTGAAGATCAAGGACTAAACTATAAAGAAACTAATTACATACGGGTCCCTGGCCGAATTTATTAAACAGAAAAAAAGAAAAAAACTATCTAACGAACGTTCGCTACAGAAACCAAACCGACGAAAACCGTTCACTCCAAAGGCATAACTAGTGAACGCTCACTACGGAACTAAACGTAAAAAATCAGATCTAGGTTTTCTGTAGAAAACCGATCTAGGGTTTTTTTAACCGTAAGAAAAAGCGGCGGCTTTTACCGGCTCGGGCGAAATAAACCGGCAGCGGTGGCGGTTTTCTGGTGGCTCTCCGACGAGGCGGCGACGGCGGCGGTTACGGCGGATCTCGCCGGCGGCTTCGACGGCGAGCGAAGGCGAGGCGAGGGGTGGCGCGGTGGCGAGGCGCAGCGACGGCTGCGGCTTTGGGGCGACGGTAAGGAGCGGCAACGGCGCTAGCTGCGGCGGTGGCGAAGCCCGGCGAGGCGGCGTGAGAGGCGGGGCACTGCAGCAACGGCGGTGGCGCGATGCGGGGAAGAGAGGGGACGGCGCGGGGCTCCGGGCGGCGCTATTTATAGGCGAGGGGCGACCAGTGGCGTGGTGGCGCCGGACTCTGGGAGGAGTCCCGGTCGCGCATGGGAGGAGGGAGGCGGCGGCGACTTGGGCCGGCTGGGCTGGCTCGGCTGGGCCGGCCCAGTACGGGAGAAGAGATTTTAAAAAAAACACTTTTTACAGATAACAAAAATACAAAGAAACACAAATAAAATAAAATAAAATATAGGCATATAATATATCCAAATTTTCAGAAAAATATTTTCTACAACATGAACATTTTCCTAGCATTAAATAAAATTCACACAAAATTCAGATAATTCAAAGAGTACTTCTGCCCTACTAAAATCCAAATAAAATCATTTTAAAAAATACCTAAATGATTTCAAACTTATTTATCTCCAAATTTCTGATATAGGGAATCATGTTACCCTATTTTCCATGTATTTTATTTTTGGAGAAAAATAATTTGAATAAAACCCAAATAACTCCAAATTGAAAATAATTTTAAAAGGATTTTAAATTTGATCATTTTAAACTCCCAACTCATATTTCATAATTTGAAGAAGTCATTTTATCTCCTCTCGTGAAAATCATTGAGTTGCATAAAGTTTTGGAAATATTTTCAAATGAAATTCAAATATTTTCAACACCCCTTTTCATTTAAATAAATGGAAGAAGTCATGTCAGCTTCTCTCCAGGCTTTTGTGATGAAAAAAAATTTGAATTCACAGAGATCATAAAAGCAAAATGAAAGTTTGGGAAAGTCATTTTATTCCCTGTCATTTAACTTTCAAAAAGTTTCGAATTCACTCACTTTCAGTCAATCAATCACACAACTAACAAAGCAAACAATAAATCTATCTATTTATTATAACATTCCAAAATTTAGAATTTTGGGATGTTACAGGAGGGGTCTCTCTCCCCCTCTCTCGCGGTGGCACCGGAACGCCGTCGGAGCAATCATTGTGATGGCGATCTACACCAACAACTTCGCCGCCATCATCACCAACTCTCCCCCCTCTATGCAGCAGTGTAACACCTCTTCTCCCCGCTGTAATCTCTACTTAAACATGGTGCTTTGTGCCACATATTATTATCCAATGATGTGTTGCCATCCTATGATGTTTCAGTAGATTCGTTTTGTCCTATGGGTTGATTGATGATCGTGATTAGTTTGAGTTGTATGTTTTATTTTGGTGATGTCCTATGTTGCCCTCTGTGTCGCGCAGGCGTGTGGGATTACCATTGTAGAGTGTTGCAATACGTTCATAATTCGCTTATAGTGGGGGGCGTGAGTGACGGAAACACATACCCGAGTAAGGGAGATGTTGCGTATGGGAGTAAAGAGGACTTGATACTTAGTGCTATGGTTGGGTTTTACTTTAATGATCTTTGGTAGTTGCAGATGCTTGCTAGAGTTCCAATCATAAGTGCATATGATCCAAGTACGGAAATTATGTTCGCTCATGCCTCTCCCTCATATAAAATTGCAATAATGATTACCGGTCTAATTATCCATTCCCTAGGGACAAAATACTTCTCTTATGTTATAAAAATCATTCTACTAAACAACTAACTTTTATTATCACGCAAAGTACTCCTAATTTTATTCTTTCAAAGTAGTTCTAGCATCACACCTACAAAATAGTTTCATACTTGTTCTAGGTAAAGCGAATGTTAAGTGTGCGTAGAGTTGTACCGGTGGTCGGTAGAACTTGAAGAGAATATAAATTCTACCTTTAGCTCCTCGTTGGGACACTCTTATTTATCAAAAAGCTACAATTGATCCCCTATACTTGTGGGTTATCAATGAGGAGCTCCACTTCTCCCCTTGCTACTTGCCTGATGATCCAACATGTTCGAAGCCTATGTGTTGGCGGTTTGCCCGAGGAGATAGAGTGAATTGTGGATGGTTCATCCAGTATCGTGTCTAGCATCGATTTGGGTCCCTTGTCTGGTTGTTTTCTCTTATGTGTTGGCTGATCATCGGATCCATCGGGACTGGAGCACTTTGGGCGTCGGTTATGATGCGAGCATCTCTATCCTTGCCTGTATCAGGTTCTTCCTGCCTTGGATTCCGGTAATGTTGATTGGCCAACCAGACATCCTCCATGACACAGTATCTTGTTACTATATCGGATAGCTCGATAAACGTTCTAAGGCATTGTCGTGCCATAGTTTTTCGATTCCTTCATCGTAACAGTTGTGCCGGAATGCCGCTATGGCCTCCCCATCTAGGCAATCTAAGATTTTGTTCTTTATGAACAAGAATCACATATAGAACTGTCGAACTGTTTCTTTTGTTTTTTGTACGACGAGAGCTAGATCCCAGATGTCAGTTGCTCCTGAATTATTGGGGCAGTAAGTGGCATGTGGGGGGATAAAAGTTTGTTCCAAACCGATCTAACATCGGCTTCCCTGGTGAGGTTTCTCGAGGTTGATCTAGCATAGATATCGGGATCGTCGATGCGGATCTGATCGCCGAAGATGATGCCATCAAACCCCTTTGATCACACAACGAGATCTGTATGGACCATCAATGTCGAGGTTAAATCCGGCGGATCTCAGGTAGAGGGTCCCGAGCTCGTGATCTTGGCTAGATAGTAACATGACAAAGAGGGGCCTATTGTTTTACCCAGGTTCGGGCCCTCTCGAAGAGATAAAACCCTACATCCTGCTTATGTTGTATTGATTGTGGATGGGGTACAAAGTACATGATGATCTACCTCGAGATCGTATGTGAATGTCTCTAACCCTATGGACTAAACCCCTCGGCTTATATAGGCATCGAGGGTACCTAGGGTTACATGTAGGTATGTTACATCAAGGGATAAATATACCAAAAATTCAAACGTGCCTTGAAGTATGAGCCAAGTCTTCGGAGGATTCCATCTTGAGTACGCCATGGGGCCTAGCAGGTAGGCCCACTGGTTGATAGTTTGGGGATCCTCAACCTACTCGTGATTGGGGGCCGACGTGGTTAGCACCCCATAGCCTAGGACACCATCAATGACCGCCACAGTTGACAGCGAGGAAGAGTAGAACATGGGAGGCAACAGTCGCTTCGGTCCCAGGAAGGCCACCGCCAACATCTTGTCAGGCCTCACAGCCGGTGTGCTTGCCCTGATCTTTGCGGAGGCTACTACTATTCTTCCCCTCCTGCTGAAGCTTCAATTCCCGGGGCTTACAGCCACCCGATGAGCTGGGCTGCCAGACATGGAAAGAATGTCGTGAGAAATGGGCGTCGCCGTGGCCGGCGATCATTTATACTTGGTTAGAATTGCATAGTCTTCTATAGTTTTGCAGAAGTATGTCCGAAATGTAAAGATTTTTGTCTCGTTTATATAAAAAATTATTTGGGTTGCATGTAATTCGTCCGGTTTGCTGAAATTCGATTTAAAATGTGTGCGAGCGCGGTTGGATGGCCTACTCCCACATAATTCAGTCCACGAATGGATATTGTGTCCATTTTGGTGGTCAGCGTTGGAAATGTCCTTACTTCCCGAAAGTCATCTTCTGCTCGTGAGCTCATTTGAGCTCGCCATGAACAGTAAAATCCGGGAAAATTGGAAGAAAAATCTAGTGCTTGCAAAATTCCGTCATGAAATGACACTTGTGGAAGTCGTATAAAAAAATCAGCACTTCAAAATGTTTTTAGAATACAACAATTCTGGAACATCAAAAAAAATTTGCCACCACTTGCATGAATGTCATTTCATGATGAAATTTTGTGAGCACCCAAAACATTTGTCAATGCTTGCACAAAGAAAAATCAAATGTTCTTGAATTTGTTTCCATTTTTTGAAGATTTCTTGTTCACCCGAGCTCAAGCTCAAAAACACCACGTCACTTACTTCCTTTGTTTATTTCACCAGCAGTAGTACACTGTACACGAAGCGGCGACAGCTAAAATGTCGAAACGCTCCTCGTAAATAAAATCAAAAAAATCTGGAAGCACGCACAATCACAAAATTGGTTCGAGGAAACAACAGCGTCAGGAACGGGGCAGGATGCTGCAGGCATGCTAGTTGCCAGGTCGTGCTTTGGGTGAATGAATGGTGGGTCACCCACCTGCATCATCGCATGCGACAGAGATGCCCTCATCAGGGCCACTTCCAATGGACGCCCAGGCCTTAGTCGTACGTGTGCTCTCCATGTGACCCCGCTCGCCCGCGTCATTAAACAAAACTAAACTGCCCCAGGAGCGGGTGCGTGCGGCTTCGAGAGCCATTGATTGGCCTGCTCGTAACGCATGGCATGTCATGCGTTCTAGGGATCATCTAGCGGTGGCAGGCGCTCTGGAAGAGAAACGGAAGGGACGGCTCAGGCACTGCCAAGCTGAGGCACTATTATTGGATTCAAAATAATAAATACTAATAAAATCTCTTTATTCCATTATTTCCGGCCATATCTATTGAGTATATATGATCTGTTTATACTGTGTATTGAGCCCGTCTCCTAGTTCATGTATAATATAGGTCCATGACTCATTTTTGTACTCATATATACGTATCTATGCACGAAGAGTAATACATCGTGCAATTCACATATTCTACGTGATATCAGTTTACGGGTTCTAACCCTAGCTTTCCGCCGTCGCCGCCGCTGCCGCCACCCAGCCGCCGCCGTCTGCGCGCCTCCCGCATCGGCTGTCGCCGCCACCGCCGCGTGTCTCCTCCGCATCGCCGCCGCCACCCAGCCGTCGCCGCCGCTCGCGCGCCCTCTGCGCCGGCCGCCGGCTAGCCCTGCCCAATCCCTACCCGCCCGCGCTCTCGCCCGCCAGCTGTTGCTCCCGCTCGAGCGCACGCATGCCCGATCGCCATCACATGCGCCCGCTCGATCATGTGTTAGAGTTCCGCCGAGTTGTGTGACTGCATGTACTAGTATTATACGTGCCTGAAGAATCGATCCAGGAGCATAGCTAGCTAGCTTGCTTCACGTCAAAGGATAAATCCATCCAGCTTCCTGTCCGCGAGCGCCTCGCCAGCCGTCGTTGCACCCGAAGCCGCTGCTGCCGCCGGGGCCATGTCGTCTGTCACGTCTTTCGCGTCCGGCCCGTCAGCCGTCGCCTCTGCCATCCTGCCGATGTTGTCCTCTGACGCGGCTCTACCGCCCGCGTCCTACAGCGCGGCCCCACCGCCGTCAGCGCACTCTGGCCAGTTTCGTTACGGGCCCTCTGGCGCAGCTCCGCCGCGTGTGTCCTACAGCGCGGCCCCGCCACCGCCGGCGCTCTTCAGCCAGTCCATCATCGCCTCATCGTCGGCGCCACCTCAGCATGTTCCCACGTACGAGTATCCTACGTACGGGACATACGGGGCTCCGCCCATGTACGGGTCTACCGGGTATTGGTGGGGGTCATCAGCGGGTCAGCACTCGCCCGCTGGGCAGCAACCAGATGGCGCCCAGCACCTGCAGCAGCCATGGATTGGTGTCGTTCCTGCACCAATGCTTCTCGTGCCGTGCCCGCCAGCGCATCATATGTACTTCGCGGCTCCACAGCTGTATGGAGAGTACCCACCGCCGCATATGAGCGGCGGCTACGGTTTCCCCGTGGCGTCTCCGTCCTCCTTGCCGGCCCTGTCGCCGGCGCCCTGGGACACCGCGCTACATACCGCTCCTACGCCGAACAACTACACTGATGATGCTGCTTGGTACATGGACACCGGTGCTACGGCTCACATGTTTGCTCATCCTGTTAACTTTGCCTCTTTCACTCCTGTCTCCACCGACCGCCGCATCATTGTCGGCGATGGTTCCACACTTTCTATCACACATGTTGGGCACACTTCTTTTCCTTCTACTTTCACACATTTATCCTTGTCTAACATACTTGTGTCTCCTGATCTTATTAAGAACTTTGTTTCTGTTAATGTTTCACTCGTGAAAATCATGTTACTGTTGAATTTGACGGCATTGGTTTTTGTGTCAAGGACGCTCGAACCAGGATGGTACTCCACCGCTGTGACAGCCCCGACGAGCTTTATCCGGTGCATCCATCTTCTTCCACCACCGCCGCACCGGTGGCTCTCTTCGTTGGCGTCGATCTCTGGCACGCTCGCTTGGATCATCCCAACTCCGTCACACTTCGTCATATTCTTAAGAGTTTCAGTTTCAGTTCCACTAAGATTGAGGATCACACTTGTCATGCCTGTCGAGTCGGCAAACATGTTCGTCTGCCGTTTAATAATTCCACCACTATTGTTTCTTTTCCTTTTCAGTTGATTCATAGCGATGTGTGGACCTCTCCAGTTCCTAATAATTTGGGCTATTTATATTATCTAATCATTTTTGATGATTATTCTCATTACGTGTGGACTTTTCCTTTGCGCAGAAAGTCAGATTCACTCTTCACCTTGACGGCTTTTTACTCCTATGTCCGCACACAGTTTGGGCACCCCATCCTTGCGTTTCAAAGAGTTCGACAACCTCGCCTTCCGCACCTTTTTGTCGCATCATGGCACAGTTTTGCGCCTCACATGCCCGTACACTTCCCAGCAGAACGGTCGAGCCGAACGCGTCCTTCGCACTCTGAACGACTGCGTTCGCACGCTCCTGTTTCATGCTAACGTGTCGCCTCGCTTCTGGCCGGACGCGCTTGCTACTGCATCCCTTCTCCTTAACATTCGACCCTGCCGACCACGGTTGAATTTTGCACCTCATCACCTCCTGTTCGGTACGCCACCCTCTTATGATGGTTTGCGTATATTCGGGTGCCTTTGCTATCCTAGCATTGCCGACTCCGCTCCTCACAAGCTCGCACCTCGTTCTGTCGCTTGCATCTTCATCGGCTACCCCTCTACCTCCAAGGGATATCGGTGCTACGATCCCGTCTCCCACTGTGTGTTCACTTCCCGGCACGTTTACTTTGATGAGCATGTGTTTCCGTTTCACCAGGTACCCCCGGTTGTTCCTCCCGCCACCGGTGACGCGGGCTCCTCGCCGCCTCCCACAAGGCGCTCGCGCGCCTCTCTTGGCCCACCCCCTAGGTTTGAGGCGCGCCCCCCGGCGATGGCGCCCGCGGCCCCTACGGCCCGCTCGGCACCCGCGGCGCCACCGGCGCCTGCGGCCCCCTCGGCGCCTGTGGCCGGTCCGGTCACCGGTGCCCGTACGGGCGTTTTTCGCCCAAGCTCGCGCTACGCCTCGGATGACTACGTCCATGCGGCATCCACCTCTGAGCCGTCGCCTTTTTCGTCCTTCGTTCGAGCCTCTCTTCGTGACCTGCTCTGGATGACTGTGATGCAAGAGGAGTGTGACGCCCTGCTGTGCAACCGGACGTGGCAGCTTGTTCCCCGTCCCCGGCACGCCAACATGATTACCGGGAAGTGGGTCTTTAAACACAAGCTCCGTCTGATGGTACCCTTGATCGCTATAAAGCGCGATGGGTCATTCCTGGCTTCCGACAACGTGCTGGCATCGACTTCACCGACACCTTCGCTCCGGTCGTCAAGCCCGGTACGATACGCACGGTTCTCCACCTTGCGGTCTCCCGTGCTTGGCCGGTGCATCAGATGGACGTCTCCAACGCCTTCCTCCATGGTCACCTCGAGGAGCAGGTCTTCTGCCAGCAGCCCACCGGATTTGTTGACCTGGCACTTCCCGACCACGTGTGCCTGCTTTCGCGGTCCTTGTACGGACTCAAGCAGGCTCCGCGCGCTTGGTACCAGCGCATCGCGGCGTTTCTTCACCAGTTTGGGTTCCGCTCTACCCGCTCGGACGCCTCGCTCTTCGTCTATCATCAGGGCTCTGACACGGCCTACTTGCTGCTCTATGTTGACGACATCATCCTGACGACATGTACGGCTGGTCTCCTTAGTCAGCTCACGGCTCATCTTCGCGTTGAGTTCGCCATCAAGGACTTGGGTCCTTTGCACTACTTCCTCGGTGTCGAGGTGGTGCGCCGTCCGGATGGCTTCTTCCTTCATCAGCGGAAGTACGCTCATGAGCTCCTGGAGCGCGCCGGCATGCTTAACTGCAAGCCCGCCGTTACGCCTGTTGATACGAAGGCCAAACTTTCTGCCACAGATGGTTCTCCTGCTTCGGATGCTACTTTCTATCGTTCTATCGTTGGTGCTCTCCAGTACCTCACTCTGACTCGACCAGAGATCTAGTATGCCGTGCAGGAGGTGTGTCTTCATATGCATGCTCCTCGAGACGTTCACTAGGCTGCCGTCAAGCGGGTTCTCCGCTATATCTGTGGCACTATGGACCTTGGCGTCACGCTTCACGCCTCCGCCGACACCGCCCTCACCGCCTACTCCGATGCAGACAGGGCGGGCTGCCCTGACACTCGTCGCTCCACTTCGGGGTATTGTGTCTACCTTGGACCCTCACTTATCTCGTGGTCGTCCAAGCGGCAGCCTACGGTCTCTCGTTCCAGTGCTGAGGCTGAGTATCGTGCGGTGGCCAACGCCGTTGCCGGGTGTTCGTGGCTTCGCCAGCTGCTTCAGGATCTCTCTTGCCCTGTTGACCGTGACACGGTGGTCTACTGCGACAACATTTCGGCGGTCTACCTCTCCGCTAACCCGGTGCATCATCGACGGACCAAGCATATTGAGTTGGATATTCATTTTGTTCGGGAACAGGTGGCCCTTGGCCATATTCGTGTTTTACACGTCCCTACTTCCCAACAACTTGCCGATATCATGACCAAGGGCCTGCCTACGGCGTCATTTGAGGAGTTCTGGTCTAGTCTTTGCATCAGCCGCGGTGCCGCTTCGACTGCGGGGGGTGTTGAGTATATATGATCTGTGTATACTGTGTATTGGGCTCGCCTCCTAGTCCCTGTATAGTTGAGGTCCGTGGCCCACCTTTGTACTCATATATACGTGCCTATGCACGAAGAGCACTACATCGTGCAATTCACATATTCTACAATATCAAATCTCGCAAAGCAAAGTTGATAGAAGCTACAAAGCAAACCATCATTATCATTGGATTCGAAATCAACTTTCTGCCTCCCGTGTAGTACAGTCCGGAGTGCGGACGTTGGCTTGGCTCATCAGTTGCATGGGATAGGGCACACGAAAAGTGAAAGCAACCTTACAATCAGCAGGAGGAAGAGTTGTTGCACGAGCACAAGGGACGGCCAAAGTCTTAACGGGAAACAAACAGTAATCACCTCCACTGGATGTACCGTGTGGCCTATAGAAGAGTTGCTGTTAGTATATTAAACTTAGTAGCAATGTTGGCCCATATTTTCAAAGTAAAAAAGGGGTCCTCCATGGAGACCCCCACTCTCCCTTTTTATTCAACCTGGCTGCTGAGTGCCTCACCAAAATGATTAAAAATGCTCAGAAAAATAAGCTGATAGTAGGCTTAGCTTCCGATCTTATCCCTGATGGAGTGGCGGTCCTTCAATATGCAGATGACACCATCATCTGCATAAAGGATGACATTGACAAAGCAATCAACCTGAAGTTGTTGATGTACATGTTTGAGATGATGTATGGCCCGAAAGTTAACTTTCAGAAGAGCGAAATTCTTACTGTAGGTGAAGACGAGACTGTTGTCAATAAATATGCTGAGATATTTGATTGTGAGGTTGGCAGTTTTCCACTTAAATACCTAGGCATGCCTGTCAGCTATGCTAACCTGAAAACCTTTGATTGGGAATTCATTGTTAGCAAATACTTGAAAAGGTTCGATGCCTGGATTGGCAATGCTGCCTCGATGGGGGGGAGACATACCCTGCTTGATTCGGTTGTCACACAGCTCTCCCTTTACCACATGTCGATGTGGCTGATGAATAAAACCTTCATTGAAAGGCTAGACAAACACAGACGCTATTTCTTTTGGCAAGGGTGTAACAAAAAGAAAAGATACTATCTTATCAAGTGCAATAGGATTTGTAGATCCAGAGACAAAGGGGGCTTAGGCATAAAAGACCTCCGGAAACAAAATATTAGTCTCATGGTTAAATGGTGGTGGAAGTTAGAGACCCAGAATGGGTTGTGGCAAGAAATTGTCCGTGCCAGATATCTCCGCAACAAATATGTTGCTGACGTTACCCCCAGGTTCTCTGATTCGCCTTGCTGGAAAAACCTGCTTAAAGTGACAGACATCTATATGATGGGCAGGAAAATTAAGATTGGGGCTGGAAACTTAACTAGAGTGTGGAAAGATCCAATGAATGGGCTGACCCCATTGCAGGATCAATACCCACGTTTGTTTGAGATATGCAACCGTCCGGATAGCACCCTGGACAAGAGAGATGAGCTTGAGTCCACTTCTATTTTCAGGCGTAGGCTTACCCCTGAGATGTCTGAATAGTGGGAAGCCCTGCGCACTGCTATTAAAAACATCCCTCTGACTAAGAAAAGTGATCGAGTTTTTTGGAGCCTAAACCAAAACGGCAAGTTCACGACCAAATCAGTTTACAAGATGCTGGAGAGACCTCTTAGTGGATGCCATTACAAGTGGATTTGGAGAGCCAAAATCCCTCTGAAAATCAAAATCTTTCTCTGGCAATTATCACAAGACGCGGTACTTACGAGGCAAGTCATAAAAAAGAAAATGGCCAGGAAACCCGTGTTGCTCCTTGTGTAAAGGGCTGGAGACAGCCCAACATCTCTTTTTTACTTGCCCTGTGACCAGCGTAGTATGGCGATCCATCTGGGTGTGCTGGGCACTGACAAGTGCTCCAAAAACTACTGGCAATATTTCGTGTGGTGTCACAAATTTCTTCCTGGGAAGAAGTCTTTTTACACGGTGGGCCTGGCGGCCACCTGTTGGGCTATATGGTTGGCGCACAATCGGGCCACTTTTGAAAAAAAAACAAATCAAGACTCCTTTTGAAATTGTGTTTTCTCTGTGCTCCTTTCTATTATACTGGACAGGTCTACAGCAAGGGGATGCCACCAGGGAGCTGCGTACGGGTGCGGAGATGATCAGGGCTAGCACAATGCAGCTGATGAAGATGTGCGACGCCGCCAAACAAACGATCCAGGACGCCTGATGCTTTCAAGGTGCTGCAGTTGAAGAAGATGGATGGCTCGAGCAGTTTACCTGTGGCGTTTCTACCTGGAGATGCTCCCGACCAGACTGGCAAAAACTTTATGATCGATTTAGCTTGATCTTTGGTGCTTGTAATAGGATAGACTTTATATTCGTGCTACTCAGGTTTTCGCCCCGCAGCATTCGTTTCGATGGCGAGCGAGTGCGGTGGGTTTCTTGGTAGTGCGGGAACTCGCTCTACCTCTTTCCCTCCTCCTGTTTTCTCTGTTTGGAACTGGTTGTATTTTCGTTCTATACAATGGAAAGGGGTAAAGCCCGGTTCAAAAAAAATCTCCTTTTATTATCTGGCATACATACTGGAAGTTGTTTTGCGCTAGACTTGTTGCAGGTTTTAAGTAAAGCCGACTTGCATGCACCGCTCAACACTGAGAACCAACTATCACGCAATGTAGCGGTTCAAAACAAAGTATTGTATGGAAACGTGCAGGAAATGCAGCTAGTTCAAACGACTCGGTCACCATAGACTCACCGTTCGTCTAGTTGTAGCTTCAGGATCTACGATTCTTAAGTTTCCAGGAATACCCTCGGCTTTTCCCGGCGCGCATCTTCCGGAAGGAGACCAGAAATTCGTGCTATGAGCATTCGCATACATTCACTCTCGAAGGACGGAAAACCATCTTTCTCCCACGTTTTCTCGAGGAAGCCGTGTTGATGTGCTTTTCTCTTGAGAGTACCCATACTGCCCCTAATTCACAGTAAAGATACAACAACTCTCACAGTCTCACCCCAACCCATGAGCAGCAAGCCCCACTAGAGCAGCGCACTACTCGACTACACACAAATATGAGCTACACCTCTCCTACCTGCTAGAGCCCACAGTTTTAGATAACGAAAAATGTATTTGGCAACCCTGTGACAGTTTGCAAAACTGCCACACTAACTGGAAGACGTCGGATCACGATCACATGATTGAAGCGGTACGCAGAAAAAAAAACACACCAAACAGATTGAACCCCACCCTCACGAGAAAACCAATTTTGCTTCGCTCTCTCCCTGACCTCGCTCCGATCCCCATCCCAGCCACCGGCGAGCTCGCGCGCCACCATGGTCGCTCGCCCACCACCGCGCCACCACCGGGAGGCTCCTATTTCCGCCTCCCCGCGCCGCCCACACTCCCCCTCCCCCTACCCACACCAGGCATTGTGCGCCGCCCCCTCTACCTCCTGCGTCCCGCCGCGAGCCAACCACGCGCCGGCGACTAGCCAGCCGAGGCGGACTCTATCCAATGTCCGTCGTGGACTGGGAATGGGCGCGACGGGCGGTGTTGCTCCTGCTGCTGCTGGTGGTCACCGTGCCGGCAAGGCTGTGCCGAACTGATTCGGTGTGTGGTCAGTCAGTCCCCTCGGCCATCTGAAAGCTCTGTTTCATCTAACATTTCTCCACACTACTCACCTTGTTATGTATGGATTATGTTTACCTGTGGGAGTTGCGAACATTATGAACTACTTATCCAAGCAGTATTGATTTGTTAAATCTGAAACTTACCAAGTTAGCTGATCTGTACAATTGCCTACCTATTCTACTACCATGTTTGGCGAGAACGACAGTGAAAGCGTAATCCTGGTCAAGATATCTGATTGCTTCGACACAGAGATTTATCCTCAGCTTAAGGACATCATCAAGGTGAGCCAAATTGATTACATTTCATAAGCTAAATATTTTCAGTGCCTCAGACAAGTTTCTGGTAAGTACTTAGTTATGTAGAGTGTTATTAATTAGGAAATGGAGAAGATCAAGCGGTTCCCGGTGGGCAACAACGTGCCCTACACAGAGAGGCTGAAAATTCTGCGGACATTGTGAACCCCAAGACCCACAGCTTAGTGCAGCCGACGGGAGGCTTCTGCAGACCTACAACCAGGTCAGTGTTGTCTATACCCCAGCACAAATTCTACTAGCTATACTGACCATTCATGCTTCCTTACATCTCCATCAACATGCCGAAATTCATATATTTCCTGACGCACCCTAATCCTGATTGAAACATGTGCATATGTCTACTTATTATGAAGTAGGGATTGAACTACTTTGGGATCGATATCGACGTGCACAGGTTCAACTACATATCGTGAAAGGGCTTCGAGACCTTCCGAGAGCAGCACAAACATGGTGCCATTGATCTTGATCTAACCATTCATGTACTTAAGTTTCCTTCTGTTCTTGGCCTTGGGACCACTTGGCATGAGGAGTATTTTGTTCAGAGGAAGTCTAATGTCTGAACCTTATGCATCTCAGTAACTTACACTATGTCAGCTTGGTCACTTCTAGCGTGTCAGCATGACAACACTCACTTTGCTAACCTGTTTAACTCATTTTATTTTTCAGCATAGTAATTTCAATTGTTTCTACCTGATAATTCATATTGATTTAGCTTGATAAATTATATCATGACAACATTTTAACTCGAACCATTTTGAATACTTGATTTTTTACTTTAACCAGATAACTTAAGCAACTTGAGCTGATAAGTTAAGTTATAAACTTATAATATGTCAGCCTGATAACTTGTGATGTATCAAAATGTTTAACTCTAACTGGTTTCAACACTTATATTTTACTTTGACTTGATGACTTATGCAGCTTGAACCTGATAATTTATAGTATGTCAGCATGAAATAAATTCTAGTGTGTCAGCATGATAAGAACCACTTTGTTAGCCTATTTAACTCATTCTATTTTTTTAACATGGTAACTTGAACAATTTCTAACTGATAGATCACACTGTTATAGCCTAATAAATTATACTGTGTCAGCATATTTGCAATCTGCTTTCAACGTTTTTTTTTACTTTCAAACCGATTAATTATGCAAATTGAGCCTGATAAATTATACGGTGTCAGCATATTTAATTCGGTCCGCTTTACTTTCAACCCGATTAATTATGCAAACTGAGCCTGATAACTTAATATGACAGCTTGATAACTATGAAGTGTCACCACGTTTCACACTTGTCAGCATGTTTAACTCATTCTATTTTTTTCATGGTAACTTCATTTTAGCATGATAATTTATGATGTGTTAGCCCAATAACTTGTATTTGTTTCGACCAATAACTTGTATTGTCTCAACCAGATAAACCACATTTCTCTTTATGGTGACGGGGAGCCTCATGAACAGGGGCTTCTCCAGCTGCCGGATGGCCATCCCCCAATGTTCCTTCGTGCTCGTCGTAGTCACCCACTCCGAGTCACTCAACCTCAGGGCAACCATCGGCGCCACCAAGCTCGCCAGCATGCTCGTCTAGCTCGACGGCGCCATGGTGCTCACCTTCTACATAGGTGTGGCCTTCAGCTTCCTCCAGGCCGTTGTTGTCGGCCTCGGCGTGTAGCGCAGCCTCGTCGGCTGGATCATCTCTAGCAGGTTCCAGATCCTCACTTTCCTCTACTCCATAAGAAACCAACCAACCATCGTGCTTCTGAATTGCTACTACAGTATGCACAACATGGCGTGCCATTGATCGGCTTTGATTGATTTTACCTAAATTCTGGGTGTGGTTGCGTCCGGCATGTCCTTCATGGTGCTGACATGGTGCATCGACCGAGGACCTAGCCTGGTCAATGGGAAACTCTGACCGCACTAACCAGGTCAGCTACATCATGCTTGTGCTGAGATTCATCAATCCATCCCGTAGATAACTCATTCCACCCTAGTGATTATCAAAGAACTTATTGCAAGGAGTTTTTCTACATGATGGCCTGAGGGGCTGCTAAGTTACCCGGGCCTGTAACTTTTGACCGGGTGCTGGAACATACCCCGGTAATTCCCGCGAAAGTAGCATGGTAATTTCGCACCGCATGGCTGGTAAGTTAAAATACCACGTGCCCTGTTAACTTCAACTCGGGGAAAAAATATTTGAAACATACACCGATAACTCCTTCCTAAATAGCATTGTAATTTAACACACCACAGACATGATAACTTCAGTGTCTAGTGCATGGGGAGAAGATTGGGAAACCTTTTTTTGCCTCCCGTACCTTCAGTGTAAACAACATGATAATTTACGTAATGCAGGCATGATAACTTAGGTATAAAAAACACGGTAAGTTTGACACCCGGTGGAGCAATGTTGTTGAAAAACATACCCCTGTAACTGATGTGTAAATAGCATGGTAATATAGGCATCGTAGGCGTGATAACTTAAGTTCAGAACACTGCTGTAACTTTTGACCCGAGGAATTTTTTGCTTGAAACATACAAAAGTAATTTTTTTTTGTTGAAAAAAGTTTTTGAAAAAAATATATCCTGATAGCTTGTATAAAAATAGCATGATAATGTACGAACCACATACTTGATAACTTACGGACCACGGTAACTCTGTCCAAAGAGGGGAACAAGTTGTTGAAAAACATACTCCTAATAACTTATGTGAAAAATAACACCGTAATGTATGAACTACATACCCCATAATGTACGTATAACCACTGTGGTAACTTCGACCAAGGGGGAAAAAGGTTATTGGAAAACAAAATATACCCCCGGTAATTTATGTGAAAATAACACGGTAATAAATGAACCGCATACCCGATAACTTACTTACAAACACCGTGGTAAATTTGACCAAGGGGAAAATTATTAAAAGCCAATATCCAAATTTGACTAAAGGGAAAATTATTTAAAAAAACAGTACCCTTGGTAACTTATGTGAAAATAGCACGGTAAAATACGAACACATATCTGATAACTTATGCACGATACCGCCTTAAATTTGACCAGGGGAGAAAAAAGTTGTTAAAAAAACACACCTCAGTAATTTCTATGTAAATAGCATGGTAATATACAACCCACATAGTTGATAACTTACGTGAAAACACTGTGGTAATATACATCTGAAAGAAGGGTATGGCATGATCATTTCTGTGAACCAGTGTGAAACGTGCAGAAAAAATGATAGAACTAGGGTGCATAGTCTTAAACCCGGAAAGTGAGGCTGCCGTTTTGGATTTTTTGTAGTTAATGATTGTCTTTTTTTTTTGTGCAATCTCATTTCAAGAAGATTCAACTAGGATGTAAGTTTATTAGAATCAACAAAGGGAGCTAGCCTAGGTGGTTGTTGTGGTTACATTTAGTATGGGCGGGTGTGGGTTCGATCCCCTTGTTCAGGCCTATTTTTTAACTGTGCAGAGAAAAAATAAATTGGGAGGAGCCAGAAAATTCGGATCGAAGGAGGGGGTTCTTTTGGGACGTGGTGGATCGAAGAGAAGGGGTAGTGTGGTACTTTTTGCAATCTGCCACACGGTTGACAGTTATCACAATCCATTCTTATATGAGGCGAAACATTTAAGGTCTAGAAATTTTAGGGTACAAATGTAAATCTACTCAACCAAAACTAATAAAATTTAAGTATTGAACCATTGAAAAGAGAAGCTTTAAACTATTAACGTAAACGCTTGCCGCTTGAAATGTTCAATTGACGCCACCATACGATACCATAATACCAAGCGACATGCACGCCATGTTACCCACAAGTAATAGCAGAAGAAGACATCAGTGGCGTCAACGGGTGAACTGGATTGACAGGCTCAAGCGCAACACTGATTTGCATGAATCAAAAAGTCTCAGCAAACCAGGAGCAGGGTTTGGATCATACTATCTAAAAATAATGTTAAGTGCTAAAAGCTCATCTTTTATTTTTGAGCAAAATCTAAAAGCTCATCTAATAAAAGAATAAAAGACATAGGCGGAAAGGAACAAGAATAGCTAGTCATGATGGTCCGTCTCATGTGTTCATATTTTTCCTCTTCCAAGAAGCACAGATGTGCTTCTCACGAAAGCAAATTTATACTATTTTCACAAGAAGTAAATGTGAAGCACAATTTTTATTTTCTTTTTCAAGAAGCACAATTGAGGTTCTAAAAAAATGGCGCCAAAAGATAGAAAAACCAGGCGAAAACCAAAAAGCCAAAAAAATCATATAAAATACGAAAATGCGTTGAAAAAAAATCTAGAAAAAGCGTCCAGCACACGACACGTGGTGACAATTGGACGCACCACTTGATGCTCTCGCATGATAACAAAGGGATCCTTGTAGGAACCCCGCAAGGGGTAAGCCTTCAGTAGTTGCTCCGGCAGACACGCACCCATCACCAAAAAGGATCATGAAAAATAAAATAAAAAGTCCGCAAACATAAAAAAATTGTTCCCAAATTAAAAAAACTTGATTCAAAAATGTTCACTTATTCAAAAAAATATTCATTTATTTGAAAACAGTTCCTGCATTTCCAAAGATACTCATCAAAGCAAAAGAAAATCTTCATGAATTTCAAACGTTGTTCCCAAATTTTAAAAAATGCTCATGAGTTCTAAAAAAATGACAAATTTAAAAAATATTCAAGATTTTAAAAACTATTTACACATTTTTAAAAAAATGTTCATTAATTTAGGAAAAAAATCACTTGTTTTACGAATTTGGATGATGTTCGAAAATTTAAAAGAAATCATAAAATAAAAATAAAAATAATACCTGAAAAATGAATCAAGAAAATGAAAACGAAAGGAATGAATCAAAATGGAAGAAGCAAAAAAACCCGAAGGAAAAAACACAAAATGAAAATAAAAACCCAATCTAGGAATATTCTAGAACCTTCCCAAAACTGGAAAGGATCTAGAATAGCCGACCCAAGTGTATGTAACGAGGATCGGTGAGGGGGGAGGGGGGGTGCACGCTAGGCCGCTATTTAACGACCTACAAGCCGAAGAGGACCCTGTGGGAGCGATGTGCTAGTAATTCTGCGCGAGGTCCTCTTTGGCTGTTAGTAATTCTGTTGATGTTTCTAAAAATAGTAATTCTGTCGATAATTATGGCGAAATCACTAATTAAAGAAACACTTTAATTTCTCAGGTCGCGACAAATGACACACATCCAACGCGTTATTTGTCGCAATCTGGGAGTTTTCCCTTTTTTCATAGATCCGTTTATTCAAAACGTTTTATCTCTTAAATCGTGCATCCAAATCTCAACCGTTTTTATCGTTGGATTCCTCGTCTCGAGATTTTCAAAATTAGATCCCATGTTGATAAGTTTTGATGAACCTTTTTTTCACGAAAAAATCGAACGAAAAGAACTGGGCGAAAAACAAACCGCGAGCACGGTTTTTTCCCTTTCCGAAAGAGGCACGCCCGTGCCTCTCGCAAAATCACAACCGTACCTCTCGTGGAAGCAAAACCGTGACTCTCGTGTAAGGAAAAAAACGGAAAACACGTTTTTTTTTCGTTTCCAAGAGGCACGGCCGTGACTCTCGTGAAAGCACAACCGTGCCTCTCGCGAAAGCAAAACCGTGACTCTCGCGAAAGAAAAAAAAACAAAAAACGCTTATTTTTTTTCCTTTTCCGAGAGGCATGGCCGTGACTTTCGCGTAAGCACAACCGTGCCTCTTTGTTTTTCCCTTTCCGAGAGGCACGGCCGTGACTCTCGCGAAAGCACAACCGTGCGTCTCGCGAAAGCAAAACCGTGACTCTCGCGAAAGAAAAAAAAATAAAAAACGCGTTTTCTTTTCCGTTTCTGAGAGGCACGGCCGTGACTCTCGCTAAAGCACAACCCTGCCTCTCGCGGAAGAAAAACCATGACTTTCACGAAAGGAAAAAAAGAAAATACATTTTTTCGCGAAAAAAATTAAATTTTTTTTATCAAAAAGCTAAGAAAGACCGGGAAAAACCAAAACGTCGAAAAAAACCCGTTTAAAAGCCGAAAACGCGTGCGGAAAAATAAAAAAATAAAATTTAAAAAAAACGTCCAAAACGCGACACGTGACGAATGGCTGAGAGTGCGCCAAGTAGCGCTGATCGTTGCGAGACTCCTAAAGAAGCGCTCGTTAACTAGTTGCCCCCTAATGACGGTGACTGTTAGAATTTCTCAATCGTTGGCAGGGGCCAGGCCCCTGCTTGCCCGCGAGAGCTATATCCATCTGACGCGAGGTGGAAGCTAAACTCGCTGAAGGGTGCGTGAATATGGGCCGGCCCATCAGTGTAGGTTCGTTGGTTATAGGTTTGCTCTGCCTCGTTTTCTCCGGGGCTTTTTGTTCTTCTTCTTCTTCCGTTTTCCTTTCAGTTTCTTTTGTTTTCTCTCCACTTTTCTTTGGTTTCTATTTTTTCTTAGTCTTAACTGTGTATTCTTTATTTTTCACTGGTTTTCTTTGTTTTTCGGTGGTTTCTTTCATTTATCTTTCTTTCTTCGTACAACTTTACTTTCTTTGTTTCTTTCTTCATTTTCCTTCGTTTTCATTTTTATTGCTTTGTCGGTTTTTATTGGTTTTTTTTGGAACACATGCCTACTCTTCCTTGGTACACAATATACATTTTTAGTGTGCATGTGAAACTTTCTTTATACACGTTGAACATTTTTTTCAAATACACAATGTTTACTTTCCTTTTAATACATGTTTTGGACATTTTTTTAATACATGGCCAACACTTTTTCAAATACACAAGTCTACAGTTTTCATATATACCAAGTACAATTTTTAATACATGTTTAATATTTTTCAAATACATGATCAATATTTATTCAAATATATGTTTTGATGCCTATTTTATTTTTCGTGCACATTATACATTTTTTATGCATATAAACAATTCTTATATATGTTTTAACATTTATCAAATACATTATTAATACCTTTTCAAAACATAAATTTTGACATTTGTCTGACACACCAGGAACAATTTTATATACACATTTCAAAAAAATCAACTGCATGACTAAATTTTTGAAAATATCTATTTTATTTTTTATCTCTACCTGTTTCCATACACAGTACATTTTTTTATACATCAGCAATAATTCTTCTGTATATGTTTTTTCATTCCATGGTTAAATTTTTAAAAACATATATTTTATGTCAACTTTCCTTCACACACGTTGTACATTTTTCGTATACATTAAAAAAATATTTAATCTTTTTAAAATGCATGATTAACATTTTTCTGAAATTTGACATAAAGTGATTTCTGTATTACACATCTAAGTATTGCACACCTAAGTCATACGTAGTTGATTTTATACAAAGATTTATGCAAGAATTTTCTTTTGTCTTTTTTGTTTTTCTTTTTAATTTGTTTGAGTCATCTAGATGTGCCCTAACAAACCTTTTTTATAAGGGTGTATTTATAAGGACCCGTGATACTTAATACGTACTAGCTTTTGGCGTTTCCCAAATAAATAAAGTACCCACTTTGCTCTATAATTAAGATTTTTTTTCAAAACTATGATATATTTTATAGCATTTTCGGAAACTATAGCATGATTTTCATAAAAATCAAAAGTAGTAGCCCGTCGGCTCTTGGCCGAAATAGGACTTTTCGGCCACAGTTAGGCCGAAGTAGAGTTTTCGGCCCTCTCTTGGCCGAAGTGGTGGGGTCCTGGCCGAAAAGGCACTTTTCGGTCAGGTGTAGGCCGAAATAGACTTTTTGGTCAAGCCTAGGCCGAAAAGTACTTTTTGGTCTCGTGTAGGCCGAAGTTGCATGGCTCATACATTAGGCTGAAATGTATTTTCTCGCCACCCGTTTCCCGCCAACCCCTTCCCGCCATATGTTCCCGCCACCCGTTTCCCGCCAACCCCTTCCCGCCAACCCTTTCCCGCCATACCGCGGTTATTCTTTCCCGCCATTTTCTCCTCTGTATCTATAAAACCCCCTTCCGGTGGAGGTGGATAAGCATTCCAGTGTAGTGTAGTCGAGATGTCCCATTATCCATTCGATCATAGTTTTCACCCTGAGATGAGCAGCACTCTGCTGAGTCTAGCTATCGATTTCAGGATGGACAATAGGATAGTTCCATGGGACGAACTCACCGGTAGTGACACCATAATGAATGAGTTGGCTCACGAATTACGTAGGTCTGGGTGGCCTGAAAGGACCTATGAGGAGGTACGTAAAGAACTTCTTAGGTTGCATGAAAGGTGGAAGAAGGTGGTGGAGCCGAAGAGTGAAACTTTCAGAAGGACTGCAGAAAAGCATCCATTTTTATGGACTAAGGAGAGCGAGGACGACGATGATATCTTCATGCCGCCGCTTCCGGGTTCTACATCGTCGAAGGGCAAGAGTTCTGCATCGTCCAAAGGTAAGAGTTCTGCATCCTCGAAGGGCAAGAGTTCTGCATCGACCAAGGGCAAGAGTTCTACATCGACGAAGGGCAAGAGGACTGCAACGTCGAAGGGCAAGAGGGCTGCATCAACGGAGGATGACGATGATGACTTCATGTAGTATGTAAGATGTATTCCTGTTGTACCATTTCATTCATGTGTATTTGCATTATTAGTTTGTATTGTATTATTGTAGGGCATTATGTTCTATCTGAATTTCATTTTGTAGTATGTAAGATGTATTGCACAAGTTCAGCTGCACCGTTTAATTCAGATGTACTTGTATCTTAATTATCGGTTGTAGTCTATTTGGAAATGTAACTGGAATAAGAATGTGAATTAATAGTAATATGTCTCTCGCATACATAAAACAATATATGTCTCCTGATCACATAGAAGCAAGTGCGATAGTAACACATACATGAAGCATGTCTCATACATAAATACTGACACACAGCTGCGAATAGTCTGAAACTAACATAGATAATGAGTCATACATAGATAGATAAGCATATCACTGCGGGGGACGGCGACGAGTCTGGGTTTTCCTCGGGCGAGGACCGGAAGGCGATAAGCGCTGAGGCGGTGGACGAGGCTCGCGATAACCACGACCATAGTTAACCTCATCTGTCACGGTCTGTGTCTCCTGCATCGGTGGTGGTGGTGGAGTGTGAAACACTGTCTGCGAGAAGCCATAAATGTTTGTAGCTTGGTCATCATCCTCGCGGTCGCCCTCAAAGTACGAAGCACCACCACTAAGGATCGGTGACTGCTCTGAATGTATGAACGATTGCGACTGGTTGCCGCCTGCGGTAAAGTAAAACATGTAAAATTGATACAAATGCATGAACGAAGCACCACCAGTAAGCATCAGTGACTGCTGAGAATGCAAGAACGATTACTACACTGTTCAAAAGAATGTAGTGAGTAGTGATGAAGCTATGTACCTAGGGTAGGGGCATGGACCTGTCCAAACTGACCTACCCAAGGACATCTCCAGAAGAAATCATTTTTCAATCGACTTGGAGGTGTTCCACTCGACAGACTCGAAGATACTCGACCAAGAAGCAACCACTCGGCCAAGACCAAGCCACTCGACGGTCAGGAGGACTAAAGGCACTCCGCATGCTACCGGTCGGTTATTAAGTAGCTTTATGGTCATCATAGCACTTTATTACTAGCTTTACCAGTAACGCCCTGCCTTAATGTACATTGAACCCTTTGTAACGTGGGTTGGCTGGGGTCCTGGCGCACTCTATATAAGCCACCCCCCTCCTCCGAGACAAGGGTTCGCACCCTTGTAATTCATACACGCATAATCCAGTCGACCGCCTCCGGGCTCCGAGACGTAGGGCTATTACTTTCTCCGAGAAGGGCCTGAACTCGTAAACCTTGCGTGCTTACAACTTCTCCATAGCTAAGATCTTGCCTCTCCATACTTACCCCCTACACTACTGTCAGACTCAGAACCACGACAGTTGGCGCCCACCGTGGAGCGGGTGTTTTAGCGTTTTGTTGGAGGAGTTGCGATCTTTTCCGACCCGAATCATCATGGTTTTCGGCGGAGTTTTGGTGGAGGGCCGCGAGATCCGTCTCGGCGCGCTCACGTTCATCGCCGACGACTCCGCTTGGCTTCAGGAGGCTCCGCTCGACGTGGACGCACTCCCTGTCCGCGGGGCAACGCACTTTAGCGCGTGCGTCCGCGGCGTTCTCCTGCGGCAACCATCGACCCCCTACCGGTCGGCTCCTGTGTTGTCCTCCTTCCCTGTTTCCCGCCGGCGCAAGCGCTCCGGTCGGTCGAGACTTCAGCGGTGGGTGAGACACGCGGTGGCACGCCAGTCGGCCACCCCTCAAGTCGCGGTGATCGAGCCCGACGAATCCCTCTACGGCCTGTTCGACCTGTCGACTGGCTCCGCAGAGACCGCATCAGAGGGCGACAGCAGCGATCCGGCGGCGGAGGTTCTGATGGTCGATGGACCGCCCAGTCCTCCCGGTTTTCCCCGCACCGACGGAGGCGCGGGTGGAGGCGACCCGTCGCGTCCCCATGAGGAATATCTTCCTGAGCCTCTCATGTCACTGCAGAGAGAAGAACTTCGCCGCCGGAATATGGATGCACTGCACACTCCTATCGTTGGAGAAACCCCCGAGGCTCGTGCCTTGGAAGACACGCGCCTGGCAAACTTGGCCGAGCGCACTCGACTGGAGAACCTCCAGCGAGCACTCGACGAGCGTGCGCGACAACGGGTTCCCGAATCCAGTCGACGTCAGCTCTTCCCGCCCCCGCAGGTATATCGAACTCCGATTCAAAATTTAGCAGCTGCAGCCCGTATAGCAGAGTCGATTCAGCCTTCCCAGTCGGAGGCTGGCAGAGGCTTGCTGCAGATCAGAGCGTTACTCCGGGCAGCAGGAGACCAGAATTCCGCTGTTTCTCAGTCGCGGAACAGGATTCACAGCAGATCCGTTGCCGCGGACACAGTCCAGTCGGCTCATAGCCCAAGATCGCCCTCGAGGCGTGAAGGACGTGGGGACCGGCGTAATCAGTATGGGAACCATGAGCAATATGATCACCGATTCGATTGTGATGATCGACGTCGAGTGCCCACCCTTCCCCCGAGGAGCGGGTCGTATGCGCCTCGACAACAGGATGACAGGCGCCCTCGTAGTGTTGGGCGAAGGATTCCAGTCGACTCCAGGGAGCCAGGCTTTGATGCGAGATCCATTCTCGTTCAAGGTTTGGTCGACAGGAACAGAGCTCATCGGGAAGGTCACGACAGAGATGCTCCTGCCAGCAGCAGAGCACATGTTTCGGGGCCAGAATGCTTTAGTAGAGCCGTCAGGGCCGCTGTGATTCCTCCCAACTTCAGGTTGGCGACTGGAGTCAGCAAGTTCACTAGCGAGTCCAAGCCCGATACTTGGCTTGAAGACTACCGAGTGGCCGTCCAGATTGGCGGCGGCAATGATGAAGTGGCCATGAAACACCTGCCTCTCATGTTGGAGGGCTCGGCCAGAGCATGGCTGAACCAGTTAGCACCCAGCAGCATTTACACTTGGGAAGATCTCGCCCGAGTGTTTGTCACCACATTAGAAGGAACATGCAAGGGGCCGGCAGGGCTGACGGAACTGCGGTCTTGCGTGCAGAAGCTGAATGAAACCTTGAGGGATTACATTCAGAGATGGATCACGTTGCATCACACGGTAGAGAATGTGCCTGACCACCAAGCAGTCTGTGCCTTCAAAGAAGGTGTCAAGTACAGAGAACTGAATCTGAAATTCGGTCGGACCGGAGATATGTCTCTGAACCGGATGATGGAGATTGCCACCAAGTACGCTAATGGTGAAGATGAGGATCGACTCAGGAGTGGCAAGCTCAAATCAGTCGCCCAAGAAACCGGAGGAAATCCCAATCGAAAATAGAAGCGGAAATCCGAGCAGGCTGCTCCTGGGGAAGCTTTAGCTGTAACCCAAGGAAAGTTTAAAGGGAAACCTAAAGGATCTTGGAACCCCAAGAAAGTTAAAGACCAGGACGGAAATGATGTGTTGGATTAGCCATGTCTCGTCCACACCAAGAAAGATGAAGAGGGTAATTTCATTTACCCGAAACATACCACTCGACAGTGTCGACTCTTGATCCAGCAGTTCCAGGGCAAGCAGCCCAAAGATAAGGAAAAGGAGTCGGACAAAATTGAGGACATGGAAGATAGTGACGACGGATACCCTCAGGTCAATTCCACTCTGATGATTTTTGCTGATGTTGAAAGCAAAAGTCGACTGAAAGTTATCAACCGAGAGGTGAATATGGTCGCTCTGGCGACACCCAGTTATCTGAAGTGGTCTCAGACTGCCATAACATTCGACCGGTCCGATCACCCAACGCACATCGCCACCCCTGGGAGGCAAGCTTTGGTGGTCGACCCAGTTGTTGAAGGCACTCGACTGACCAAAGTCCTGATGGATGGTGGCAGTGGTTTGAACATATTATATGCTGAGACGTTGAAAGGGATGGGCATTCCGATGTCCAGACTCAGTGCCAGCAACATGAGTTTCCATGGAGTCATTCCTGGGAAGAAGGCTGAATCACTCGGCCAGATTGCTCTTGATGTGGTTTTCGGTGATTCCAAGAATTACCGCAAAGAAAAGTTGACATTTGAAGTTGTAGACTTCCAGAGTGCCTACCACGCTATTTTGGGCAGGCCGGCTTATGCACACTTCATGGCCCGACCATGTTATGTGTATCTCAAATTGAAGATGCCTGGCCCCAAAGGTGTGATCACTATTACGGGCAATCGGAAGAAAGCGGAAGAATGTTTTCAGAAAGGTTCGAAGATCGCCGATGCTCAGATGGCAGTGGTAGAGTTGAAGGAATACCAGAAGACTGCAGACCTGAGTGATTTGTTGCGAGCCAAGAAGCCCGCTACAGAATCAGCTTTTCAGTCAACTGGCGATACGAAGACAACTCACATCCACCCGACCGACCCCAGCGCTGCTCCAACTCATATCTCGACAACACTCGACTCCAAATAGGAAGAAGCGCTCATCCAGTTCCTCCGTGAGAACTGGGACATTTTTGCATGGAAGCCTTCTGACATGTCGGGTGTTCCCAGGGAGCTGGCTGAGCACCGCCTAAGAGTTGACTCAAAAGTAAAACCTGTCAAGGAACATCTCCGACGGTCCGCCGTCCAGAAGAGAAAGGCCATTGGCGAGGAGGTGGCTCGGCTCTTAGCAGCGGAGTTCATCCGAGAAATCTACCACTCCGAGTGGCTCGCCAACATTGTTATGGTCCCCAAGAAGGACAAGTCACTTCGCATGTGCATTGACTTTAAACATATCAATCGGGCCTGCCCGAAAGATCATTTTCCTCTCCCCCGCATCGATCAGATAGTCGACTCAGCTGCGGGATGTGAGCGACTGTCTTTTTTAGACGCCTATTCCGGGTACCATCAGATCCGTCTATATGGACCTCACGAGATCAAAACAGCCTTCATCACTCCATTCGGGTGCTTCTGTTATGTTACCATGCCATTCGGCCTCAAGAATGCCGGAGCCACATTCATGAGGATGATTCAGAAGTATTTGCTCACCCAAATCAGTCGGAATGTGGAGGCGTACATGGATGATATTGTGGTCAAGTCACGGAAGGGTTCCGACCTGCTGACTGAACTTGCTGAAACCTTTGCCAACCTCAGGAGGTATGATATCAAGCTTAATCCATCAAAGTGCACATTCGGAGTTCCTGGCGGAAAATTACTCGGTTTTCTCGTTTCCGAACGGGGAATCGACGCCAATCCAGAAAAAGTCGGTACTATACTCCGAATGAAAAGTCCTGTGCGAGTGCACGATGTCCAGAAGCTTACTGGTTGCTTGGCTGCCCTAAGTCGATTCATATCTCGTCTCGGTGAAAAGGCATTGCCTCTTTACCGATTGATGAAGAAGTCCGACAAGTTCGAGTGGACTCCTGAAGCTGATGCAGCGTTTGCAGAGCTCAAAGCTCTGCTCTCCACCCAGCCGGTGCTTGCTGCCCCAATCAGCAAGGAGCCTTTGCTGCTTTACATTGCAGCCACAGGACAAGTCGTCAGTACGGTACTTACGGTCGAGCGGGAATAAGAAGGAAAAACCTTCAAAGTTCAGCGCCCAGTATATTATATTTCTGAAGTCTTGACCCCATCGAAGCAAAGATATCCTCATTATCAGAAGCTTGTATATGGGATTTATATGACCACAAAGAAAGTTGCTCACTACTTCTCTGATCATTCCATTACAGTCATCAGCGACGCTCCATTATCAGAGATCCTGCATAACAGGGATGCAACTGGTCGAGTGGCAAAATGGGCGATTGAACTCCTTCCTCTAGATATCAAGTTTGAGGCAAAGAAAGCTATCAAGTCCCAGGCAATCGCAGATTTCGTCGCCGAATGGATTGAACAGCAACTTCCGACTCAGGTTCACTCGGAGCATTGGACCATGTTCTTCGACGGCTCCAAGATGCTGAATGGTTCCGGTGCCGGAGTGGTGTTGGTCTCCCCCAGAGGAGATAAACTCAGATATGTTCTTCAAATCCACTTTGATTCCTCCAATAACGAGGCAGAATACGAAGCACTTTTATATGGGTTGCGCATGACCATTTCACTCGGTGTCCGTCGCCTCATGGTCTATGGCGACTCAGATTTGGTGGCTAATCAGGTGATGAAGGAATGGGATGTCAGAAGTCCAGCCATGACTAGTTATTGCAATGAAGTGAGAAAGCTGGAGAAGAAATTCGAGGGGTTAGAGCTTCATCACATACCCCGACTGAAAAATCAAGCAGCTGATGATCTGGCAAAAATAGGTTCCCAAAGAGAAGCCATTCCCAGCAATGTGTTTTTGGAACACATCCACACACCATCAGTTCAGGAGGATCCCTTCACTGAAGAGGCCCCGCAGCCAAAAAGTGCCACGGATCCGATTGAAGTTGAAATTCTAGCTGTGGTCGACCTGATCATGGAAGTCTTGGTCATCACTCCCGTCTGGACAGTACCGTACATCGCGTACATCCTAAGGAAAGAACTCCCAGAGGACGAAGAAGAGGCTCGACAGATCGTCCGCCGATCCAAGGCCTTTACAGTCATAAAGGGACAGTTATATAGAGAAAGCGCGACTGGGGTCAGCCAGAAGTGTATTACACCAGAAGAAGGTCAGATGATCCTTGATGATATCCACTCGGGGACCTGTGGTCATCACGCGTCCTCTCGGACCATTGTGGCTAAAGCATACCGAGCGGGATTCTACTGGCCAAGAGCCAATGAAATGGAAAAAGAGATAGTCGACAAATGTGAAGGATGTCAGTATTACTCCAATATGTCGCACAAGCCTGCATCAGCCCTGAAAACCATTCCACTCGTCTGGCCCTTCGCTGTTTGGGGGCTGGACATGGTTGGACCACTGAGAACGGGTAGGAGCGGCTTCACTCATGTACTGGTAGCAGTCGACAAGTTCACCAAATGGATTTAAGCTAAGCCTATCAAGAATCTTGATGCTTGCACTGCTATCAGTTTCATCAGAGAGTTGATATTCAGATATGGAGTTCCGCACAGCATCATCACTGACAATGGGTCAAACTTCGATTCCGACAAATTCAGGGCCTTTTGCGCCTCTCAGGGCACTCGGGTCGACTATGCTTCGGTCGCTCACCCCCAGTCGAATGGGCAAGCAGAAAGGGCAAACGGCCTAATTCTCAAAGGACTGAAACCCCGATTGATGCGCGATCTCAAGCACGCAGCAGGTGCATGGGTCGACGAGCTTCCATCAGTCCTTTGGGGATTGAGGACAACCCCGAACCGATCGACCGGAAGAACCCCATTCTTTCTGGTCTACGGAGCCGAGGCAGTCTTGCCGAGTGACCTGCTTCACAACGCTCCCCGAGTCAAGCTCTACTCTGAAGATGAAGCAGAACAAGCCCGGCAGGACGCAGTCGACCTCCTGGAAGAAGAAAGAGAAATGGCCATGATCCGATCGACCATCTATTAGCAAGACTTGCATCGATTCCATGCCAGAAACGTGAAGAGTCGAGCATTCCAAGAAGGAGACTTAGTCCTCCGAGTGGATCAGCAGAAACCACACAAACTCGCTCCTACTTGGGAAGGCCCCTTCATAGTCACCAGAGTCCTCCACAATGGAGCATACCACCTCTACAATGTCGATCGCCAGATTGATGAGCCGCGAGCCTGGAATACGGAGCTCCTCCGCTCCTTTTATACTTGAATTCTCACTCGGATGAGATGTAATAAGAAAAAACTCCTGTAGTTTATTTATCAAAGACAAGAGCGTTATAATTTTCCCAGTGATTATTATTGTTTTTGTTTACATGAGAAATCCCCCAGTGGGTGGCTTAGCTGCGAATCCGCTTTGCCTAAGTTTGTAAAAATAATTTCCTACCGAGTGGCGAGCCAGCCTCCCACTCGGGGGCTTAGCTGTGAATCCATTTCGCCTAAGTATTTTAAAAATCCTATCGAGTGGAGAGCAACCCTCCCACTCGCGGGCTTAGCTGCAGTCCAGTACTCGCCTAAGATTCTCTCACTTGGAGACTTAGCTGCAGTCCGGCACTCGCCTAAGTTTGAAAAAATCCTACCGAGTGGAGAGCAATCCTCCCACTCGGGGGCTTAGCTGCAGTCTAGTACTCGCCTAAGTTCTCTCACTTGGAGATTTAGCTGCAGTCCGGCACTCGCCTAAGTTTGAAAAAATCCTACCGAGTGGAGAGCACTCCTCCCACTCGGGGGCTTAGCTGCAGTCCAGTACTCGCCTAAGTTCTCTCACTTGGAGACTTAGCTGCAGTCCGGCACTCGCCTAAGTTTGAAAAAATCCTACCGAGTGGAGAGCAATCCTCCCACTCGGGGGCTTAGCTGCAGTCCAGTACTCGCCTAAGTTCTCTCACTTGGAGACTTAGCTGCAGTCCGGCACTCGCCTAAGTTTGAAAAAATCCTACCGAGTGGAGAGCAATCCTCCCACTCGGGGGCTTAACTGTAGTCCAGTACTCGCCTAAGTTCTCTCGCTTGGAGACTTAGCTGCAGTCCGGCACTCGCCTAAGTTTGAAAAAATACTACCGAGTGGAGAGCAATCCTCCCACTCGGGGGCTTAGCTGCAGTCCAGTACTCGCCTAAGTTCTCTCGCTTGGAGACTTAGCTGCAGTCCGGCACTCGCCTAAGTTTGAAAAAATCCTACCGAGTGGAGAGCAATCCTCCCACTCGGGGGCTTAGCTGCAGTCCAGTACTCGCCTAAGTATCTGAAAATCCTACCGAGTGGTGAGCCAGCCTCCCACTTGGAGGCTTAGCTGCAGTCCAGTACTCGCCTAAGTACGAAACACATCTGAATCCTCAAGGACGACGAGGTGCAGGTCGACTGCCACCTTCTCCATGAGAGCTTCGCCACAAATACAATGTGCGCTCCATCCTGCTCTGTAGTAACGAGGTGCAGGTCGACTACCACCTTTTCCTTGAGAGCTTCGCCACAAATACAATGTGCGCTCCGTCCCGCTCTGCAGTAACAAGATGCAGGTCGACTACCACCTTCTCCTTCGGAGCTGCGCCACAAATACAAAAGTTGTCTCGAATGAAGAACGATTCCCACTCGACGGGGGATTCATGAAGATATTTAACGATAAACCAAGTTCAGATAAACCCTAAAGGTTCCGGACCACAGATCGAAGTGCTCGGGCTTTCAGCCCGAAAGAGTTTAACGGTTACAAAAACCACTCGGAATCCCGAGGCAAATTTAAGGTGAGTCATAAAAGTTTGTTCACTCCGCGGGAGGAGGACTAGCAGGCTCGACAAACTCGTCTAGGTCAACGCCGTCGGCGATCCGAGTGGCTGCAGCGATGAAAGTCTCCATAAAAGATCGGAAGTCATGCTTCTGGGTGTTGGCGAACTTGATTGCCGCTAGCTTATCTTGACGCACCTCCTTGCAATGGACGCGAACCAGAGACAGGGCCACATCAGCTCCACACCGGGCAGAAGATTTCTTCCACTCCTGCACTCGATCAGGGATTTCGTTAAGTCGAGTCATCAGGGACTCGAGATCATTCTGGGGCGTGGTCTCTGGCCAAAGTGCTGGGTCGATCCGCGACATGGCGACCTTCAGTCGAGCCAAGTAGTCCACGACACCGTCGATGCGGGATTCCAGTCGGAGCAGATTCATGGCAGTTTCATCTTTTACGGGAGAATTGATTGGGTCCAAACCTGGCTCAATCCGCCCAGTCTCCTCCTCGAAGTTCTGGTAAAACTCTGCATTCACGATCCAAGGATAAGTCAATTTTCGTACACTGAGTCGACATAAAAAAATCAGTCGGAACAAAATGTGCACCTTCAAGCTTGATGAACAACTTCTTGGGAAGGATCCTCAGATAGCTCTCCAGATCGTCCCTCCTGCGAGCAATGCTTTCTATCTTCTCGCCCAGGATGAGATTCTCCTTCTTCCAGCGCGAGCACTCCTTGTTGGCATCATTCAGAGCAGATTTCAGCCTGGTATTCTCTTCTTCCAACTGGCCGACCGAAGCCAGTTTCTGTTCAGCTAGAGCGGTTCTGTCGTCAGCCTCCTTTCGAGCAGCATCCAAATCCTGATCCTTCTTCTCCAGAGCTTCTCTCAGTTTTTCTACAAAGAAATGATGCCTGATTCAGAAAGAGCAGAAGGGAACTCAAGCCTAAGACAGACCAGTCGACAAATTCGTTTTACCAGTGGCGTCGTCCTTGACCCTTGCAGCTCTGTCTTGGCCAGCTCCAAGTCAAGGTTCAGTTGGATCTACTGTTTCTCCAAGTCAGCAAAGCAAGCTCCAAGATCACAAGATTTCTGAAATCAAAGGGGAGAAGTTATTTTTACAGCGAAAAACAACAAAGTCAATAAGTACTAAGGCTACGGTCGACTGCCCGCAGTCCACCATAGCCTCGGGGACTACACCCAGTGGGTGCACTTTGCGTGGCCCCACCGGTACTGATCCCACTCGACCGGCCCACCGGAGTCGAGTGCAGGGAGTAAAAAAAGAAAGAAGAGAGAAAGAACTCAGACCACAGTCGACTGCCAGCAGTCGACCGCGGTCTCGGGGACTACACCCAGTGGGTGCACTTGGCATGCCCCCACCGGTTCTGACCCCACTCGACCAGACCGAGTGGAAGAGACAAACTATCAGTTCGGTTTACACTCGACAAAATACAAAGACTACAGTCGACTGCCCGTAGTCCACCGTAGTCTCGGGGACTACACCCAGTGGGTGCACTCAGCTTGCCCCCACTAATTCAAAGTTCAATCAACGCACCCAGTGGGTGTACTAACGCAAAGATTTTCAGAGAAAAGATTTTCAAAAAGAGTCTTCAGATATCATATCCTAACAGAACAAGCGGCGACCAACTAACCTGAACGTTGCTTTGGAGAGCCGAGCTGGCATCGTAGGCAGCCTGACTGGCGTCCCGCACCATCTTCATCTTCTCCATCATGACGCCCGCCTGGCGTATAGCTTCCCTGGCAGCATTCACTTTGTCTTCTGGGACATGATGGGTCGCAAAAACTGAAGGTGGGTCGACAGGGGCCTGAGTAGTCGACGAAGAAGGCAAGGCACTCGACAGTGGCATGGCGAAGGTAACAGAACCCCGATTGGCGTCACCAGTGTCCTGAACGACCGGTTCCGCCCTCGGCGTCGACTGTAGTGCCTCGCTTGCAGGAGCTTGCCTATTCTTCCTCGTCAAAGACCTCTCGGGCTCTTCATCATCATCGGGGAGGTCAATAATGTTGGGAGCTGTGCAAAGTTCAATTGCCAAAATCACGTCACCCAATGATGCACATTGCAGTTGAATCGACCGAACAAAGACAGTATGGCAGAAATCATACCCAGATTAGAAGTGACCGCATCCTCCATCACCTCATCATCGTCCCTATAAGCTGAGGTCCCGGAAGTGGCAGCGCTGACGGTTCCAAAGTTCATCTAGTTAAAACAAGAAAAACAAACAGCACGGAGCATCGAGTGAATACAAAGAGAGACACTCACGCGAAGCGACGGGGATGTCAATCTTGATCTTCGACAATGCCTTCCGAGTCTTCGGCTCTGCAACTTTGGGGTGCTTTGGCGCCTTCTCAGTCGGGGTTGGTGAAGAGATCCGAGGATGCTTCGAAGACTGACCAGCCTGAGCAGTTGCCTTTTCGCGGGCGCTCAGTCGTTCTTGGTCAAGCTTGGATCGCCTCTTCCTACGAGGGGGCGACTCGACTTCTTCTCCATCGCTTGAGTCGTCACTTCCTCCATCCCCTTCACCGTCCGAAGTCCACTCGCCACTGTCGCCGCCACTCGCCTCGCCTTCCAGAGCTTGCTCCTGCTCTCCGTTGGGCATTGAATACATTTCAATAATGGCCTGAAAGAAAGCAGGGAGAACAAAGTCAGTCAACGCAGTATAGGCAGCTGCGCGAGTGAATTCAGATTACAAGCAAAAACTCAGAATCAGACCTTCTCTGGTGCATGAGACTGGTCGAATGGGGGAACTCTCCTGGCTCCCCTGGGGTTATCCTTGTTTCCGGTAATGCCTGACAGCCACTTCTCCAGTGTGTCGTCATCGACCTCCTCCGGGTGAATCCGAGTGGAGTCTTCAAGACCCGAATACATCCACATCGGATGGTCTCGGGCTTGAAGAGGCTGGATGCGCCGCTGAAGGAAGACCTCCAAGAGATCCATACCGGTGACCCCGTCACGGATAAGCTGGACCACTCACTCGACCAGCACCCTCACCTGCGCTTTCTCCTCCGGGAGCACCTTCAAAGGGGATGGTTTCCTCACTCGGTCCATGGTAAAGGGAGGGAGGCCAGTCGACTGCCCTGGCGTCGACTGGTCTTTACAGTAAAACCAGGTCGACTGCCATCCGCGAACTGAGTCGGGAAGAATCATGGACGGAAAGGAGCTTTTCCCTCTCATCTGGATACCAAGACCCCCACACATCTGGATCACTTGAGTCCTCTCGTCACTCGGATTAGCCTTTTTCACTGTTTGGGAGCGACAAGTGAAAATATGCTTGAAAAGGCCCTAGTGAGATCGGCAACCCAGGAAATTCTAACACAAAGAAATGAAAGCGGCGAGATAAACGATTGTGTTGGGAGTAAAATGGTGGAGTTGTGCCCCAAAGAAGTTCAGAAATCCTCGAAAGAAAGGGTGAGGAGGCAAGGAAAATCCACGGTCGATGTGGGTGGCAAGAAGAACGCGCTCCCCCTCCCGGGGTTGCGGCTCGGATTCCTTCCCCGGAAGCCGCACCGAGTCATAGGGGATCAGCCCTCCCTCGGCCAGGTCGTCGAGGTCTTCTTGGGTGAGCTTCGAGTGGATCCAGTCGCCCTGGATCTAGCCCTTCGGCAGGCCGGTTCGCGAGGAGGATCCGCCCCGACTGGTCGCCTTCCCCTTCGACCTTGCCGTCGCCTTCTTTTCCCGCTCCAGAGCCGCCGTCTTCTCCTTCCCCATCGTCGCGGCGAGACGCGTACGGAACGGTGGCGCAAGGGCGAGAGCGAGCGCAGCGGAGGAGCGTGAAGAGGAGAAGAGATAATGGGGACGCACTGTTCGGGAGACCCCGGTCCAACGCCTTATATGAGGCCGCTTCCGAGTGGCTGACTGGTTGGCCCGGGCGGTTCTGTCAAATCCCGTAACAATCGCGCGCGCGATACGTGGCGAAAAAGGTGGCGCGGGGATCGATGCGGCTCTGCTCTATCCCATCCGATTACTGCGGCCTCCCCCGTCCCGCGCGCTTCCAAAATTCGGATCCCACAAAATCTGCGGGCAGTGGAACAACTTGTCAGACCAAAGATCTCCTCCGCACCGTCACTCGGAGCCTTTCAAGTAAAGAAACTCACTCGACAAAAACCTAAGAATGGATCAAGGCGACTGGAAAGGAAGTCGCTGCCATCGCTCAGGTTCATTGATCCGAAACAAGAAATGCTCACGGCATGAAAAATGAGTCGGAGAAGTGCTCAATCCCTTTCCCACTCAAACCTCGATCCATTCGGGGGCTAATGATGAAGCTATGTACCTAGGGTAGGGGCATGGATCTGTCCAAACTGACCTACCCAAGGACATCTCCAGAAGAAATCATCTTTCAATCGACTTGGAGGTGTTCCACTCGACAGACTCGAAGATACTCGACCAAGAAGCAACCACTCGACCAAGACCAAGCCACTCGACAGTCAGGAGACCTAAAGGCACTCCGCATGCTAACGGTCGGTTATTAAGTAGCTTTTATGGTCATCATAGCACTTTATTACTAGCGTTACTAGTAACGTGCTGCCTTAATGTACATTGAACCCTTTGTAACGTGGGCTGGCTGGGGTCTTGGCGCACTCTATATAAGCCACCCCCCTCCTCCGAGACAAGGGTTCGCACCCCTGTAATTCATACATGCATAATCCAGTCGACCGCCTCCGGGCTCTGAGACGTAGGGCTATTACTTCCTCCGAGAAGGGCCTGAACTCGTAAACCTTGCATGCTTACAACTTATCCATAGCTAAGATCTTGCCTCTCCATACTTACCCCCTACACTACTGTCAGACTCAGAACCACGACAAGTAGTGTTACCTAGATTCATCTGCTGATGCCAGTAAGCACTCCCTAGCTGTGAAGGAGGTGGCTCATGCCAGGAAGAGCTCCCTGGCTGTTGTTACAGCATATCTCTCTCAAGGTAGTTTTGGTGATTGATGACAACATGTTTGCGGACTAATCTTGTGCGTTGAATTATTCTCAGATTCTCCCCTGGCACGAGACGCTTTCTTCCCCTCGGAGTGTATTTCAAGACGGTGTAGCTCTTTCGTTTCTTTCTAGGTGGACTAGTTGCGTAGAGGGCCCCATACTATCAAGAGGGGGTCCGCTAGGGTTTTGCTTGGGTGGAATCATCACGTACACATCAGCTTCTCACCCTCCGAGCTTTTCCTTTCCATTGAAGAGATCTCTCCTCTCTTCCTTGTTCTGTCTAGGTCTAAGCGGCAGTACCGCGCACCCAGCGGTAGTACCGCTAAGAAGCCACAAGCGGCAGTACCGCTTCGCAGCGGTAGTACCACCGTGGCTCCACAGCAGTAGTACCGATGGGGGCCTGGCACCTCCGCTGGTCCTCAGCTTATTTGAGAGATCCCTTCTCTCTCGCGCGCGCCCCAGCGGTAGTACCGCTGGGTAGTTTGGCTCCTACCGCCTCGATTCGAGAGGTCTTGTTCTCGTGTCGGGTTTTGCGGCACTAGTCACGGTTGTAGTGGCGGTAGTACCGTTCCAGGAGCGGTAGTACCGCCCTACCACCATGGTAGTACCGCATTTGGGTCCGTTCCCTACTAAGTCTCCTCAGCACGGCAGTACCGCTGGTTGGCGCGGCAGTATCGTCGCCTGGCGGTAGTACCACCCCCTCTCAACGGTAGTACCGCCCTGTGCGGGGCTGGTTGGTGGGGGGCAACGAGATTGTTGCCCCCACTATAAAAGGGAGTCCCCTTCCTCCTTCTCACCTACCTATTCCTCCCCCAAGCTCCATTTATTGCTCAAGCTCCATTAAATACTCCAAGCTTCATTTCCGCCCGATCTATCTCTCTAGCCAATCAAATTTGTTGATTTGCTCGGGAGTGGTTGAGAAGGCCCCGATCTACACTTCCACCAAGGGGTTTTCGATTCCCCCACTCATCCCTAGCGGATCTTGTTACTCTTGGGTGTTTGAGCACCCTAGACGGTTGAGGTCACCTCGGAGCCATATTCCATTGTGGTGAAGCTTCATGGTCTTGTTGGGAGCCTCCGATTAAGTTGTGGAGATTGCCCCAACCTTGGAGACATCGAAAACCTCCATGACGACCGAAGTTGAAAGCATGTTTACTAAATTTCTTGAGGGGCTTAAACTATCCACCGCACCATTGAAAGTGGGTGACCCCGCCAACAAGGTGACGGATGCTATCCCCGACAAGGGGGAAGCTAGTAGTGAAAAGGCTCCTTCTTCTAGTGGTAAGAATGGCACCGACATCTTTGCCCATGTGGAACCACCACTTGTTTATGGTGGACCGGTTCCTTCCACTCATTTGAATCATGCCGGTCCTCCCCCTAAGATTGTGAAAAATGAGGATTTTGATTCTTGGGTTTACCGCTTTAAACGTCATTTAAATCATGTGAACAGTAACCTTTGGAGAATCATTGAAGAAGGTTTCTATCCAGATGATCCAAGCAACTTCACTCCTCGAGAAGCCACGGACAATCAATTCAATGAGAATGCTCTCTTCATCATTCAAGATGCAATTCCACCCGAAGACCTACCTCATCTTCGTCCCTTCGCCTTGGCCAAAGATGCATGGCATTGTGTCGTGTCTCTCTACCGGGGAAGCGCAAGCATTCAACGCTCCAACTATGAAGTGGTACAAGATGAGGCCGGTGAGTTTGCAATGAAGGAAGATGAAGAACCTCGTGAGCTTTATCGGAGAGTAACCAAACTCGCGGTCTCACTACGAGATCACGGGAGCAAGGACACGGATGACAATTGGATCAAGCGCAAATTCCTCAAGGCAATGATGCCCTACCACAAGGCCATGTCCTCCATCATTCGTCAAAGACCGGACTTCCACACTTTGACCTCAAGCGAAGTGTTGGATGAGTTTGTGGCCATGAACATTTTGGACAAGACCGCCGACAATGCGGTGCTCCGTTCTCAACGGGCAAAGAAGCCTAACCTTGCATTGAAGGCCAAGCTCACCGTGGAAGAATAAGAAGAGGAAGAAGAGGAGAGCAACCCCGAAGATACGAAGTATGCATATCATGAACACATGGCACTTGCTTCAAGGCAATTTTGGAGCAAGAAAAACTCGAGGCCCAACTTTAGCAAAAACAACTCGAGTGGCACAAGGGGCAAGCAACGTGTAAGAACTTGCTACAATTGCGGCAACGTGAGTCATTTCGTTGCGGAATGCCCGTATGACAAGAGGGAAGACAATGGTGGCAAACTCATCCGAAAGGACAAGGCCAAGTCGTTCTCCAACAAGAACAACTTCACCAAGAAGACTCCTCCCAAGGCTTTGGTTGTGCAAGAAGAGTACAATGAGGATGATGACGATGATGAAGATGATGAGTCGGTTGCCATGGCCTCCATTGCCATTGCAACAATGTCACGGGTGTCTCTCTTCGACTCACCCAACGAGAGCATCACCGCCAAGTGCCTCATGGCTAAAGCCACCAACAAGGTAACCTCCAACATCAAAACTACCATCATTAATCATCCTTCCCAAACAGATAGCATTAATGAACTTGAGGGAGCTAATGTGGAGGCTAACGAGTTTGAGGCTTTTATGGGCAAACTCAAGGGAAAATCCAAGAAGCACTTTGTTGCTCTCTTGGAACAACTTGGTGAGGCCAATGACATGATCGAGGCTCATGAAGACACCATCTCTAAGATGGAAGGGCATAGTCGTGACTATGCCGATGAGATTTCGGATCTTTCCAATGCTCTTGAGGAAGAGCATGGTCTTCGTTTGGCTCTTGAGGAGTCACACAACGTTGATCATGCTAATTTAAAGAAATATTATGATCATGCCCTCATTGTTTCTCGTGTGCTAAATTCCAAGAAGGCCAAACTCGGGGTTGATCTTGCTAGACTCAAAGAGGAGTTTGATATACTTGACAAGGCCCACAAGACCTTGAAGGGTATTCACGCTAGTCTCAAGGAGTCTCATGATCAACTCCAAGTGAAGCTAACTAAGGAGAAAGCAACTTTTCCTCATATGGTTTTAATTGATAATGCAAATGCTACTAACCCGTGTTGTGAGCATATACATCTTGTTGAGGAAAATGCTAAGTTGAAGGAGCAACTTGAGAGAGGTCTTGCAACTTGCATACAAGGCAAGAAGAACCTCAACGATCTCTTGATCAACCAAAAGGGAGGTGTGGCCAAGGAAGGGGTTGAGTACGTGCCCGACTCCAAGAACAAGAAGAAGAATGACAAGACCAAACGACCTCCTCCCCTCATGCAAACCTTTGTGAGGGAGGGAGAGAGTGCCCCCGAGGAGAAGAAGAAGAACAATGTCAAGAAGGGCAATGTCATCCCTCCCAACAAAGCCGACGATTTTAATCCTTCTTATGTGTTATGCCGTGCTAGTGATGGGCATGTTTATGCCAAATTTGTTGGTTCTCTTCATGAGTACATTGAATGGTCTATTTGGGTTCCTAAGACCCTTGTTACTAACATCAAAGGACCCATTACAAAATGGGTACCTAAAACCAAGCATTGATCTCTTGTAGGTGTTTGCTTCCGGTGGTGGATCATGGTTGCTCGATAGCGGAGCTACAAATCATATGACCGGAAGCAAGGACTTGGTGGTGGACGTGCACAAAGTTCCATCTATGCCCACCAATGTCGAGTGGGGTGATGCCTCATCCTCTAAGGTATTGCGACTTGGCAAGGTGGTCATCTCTCATGATCTCACGATCGAGAAGGTCATGCTTGTTGAGTCCCTTGCATACAATTTACTTTCCGTTCGTCAACTTGCAATCATGGGCTTTGCCACTTTCTTTGATATCGATACCGTGGCCCTCTTGTGGAGCAAGACTCTTAAAGTATATTTTGTTGGGCATGTCGAGAATGGTCTATATGTGATTAACTTTTCGGAGCGACCCACTAAGACCGCGACATGCCTAATGGCTAAAGTTGATGTGGGATGGCTTTGGCATCGCCATTTAGCCCATGTCAATATGAGATCTTTGCAAAGTCTTCTCAAGGGGGACCATGTCCGTGGACTAATGAATGTTAGCTTTGTTAAAGATCGTGCTTGCAGTGCCTGTATCGAAGGAAAGCTACATGAGAAGGCTCACCCTCCCACGACTATCATTTATTCAAAGAGGCCCTTGGAGCTCCTTCACATGGATCTTTTTGGGCCCCCATCCTTCGATAGTCTTGGAGGTAGGAAGTATTGCTTGGTGATTGTGGATGACTACTCAAGGTACACATGGGTGTATTTCTTCAAGAGGAAGAGCGAGACCCAACAAACCGTCATTGACTTTGCAAATGAAGCACAACGTCAACACAATTCAAAGATCTTGACAATAAGAAGTGACAACGGCACCGAGTTCAAGAACTACACCTTGGATGAATTTCTTAGTGATGAGGGAATCAAGCATCAATATTCCGCACCATACACCCCTCAACAAAACGGTGTCGCGGAGAGGAAGAACCGGACGTTGATGGATGCGGCAAGGACCATGATGGCGGAGTTCAAGTCTCCATACAACTTTTGGGCCGAAGCCATCAACACCGCGTGTCATGCATCCAATCGGCTCTACCTCTGCAAGGGCTTGAACAAGACCCCATATGAGATACTCACCGGTAACAAGCCCAACCTCAAGTACTTTCGGGTATTCGGGTGTAAGTGTTTCATTCTCAAGAAAGGTGTTCGGTTGTCTAAATTTGAGGCTAGAGCTTATGAGGGCATATTTGTTGGTTATGCTACAAACTCTCATGCTTACCGTGTCCTCAATAAATCCACGGGACTTATTGAGGAGACGTGTAACGTGGAGTTTGATGAGAATAACGGCTCCCAAGTGGAGCAAAGTGGCACTTGTGATGTAGGTGATGAAATTCCTCCTCAAGCCATAAGAAGAATGGGTGTTGGTTTCATCCTACCCATTGAGGAACCCCTTGTGGCCGAAGGAGAAGGACAATGCTCCACTCAAGTGGAGCCATCACCAACCCAAGGCCCACACGCTTCCGAAGAACAAAGTGAAGGCCCTCAACCTCATGAACAAGACCAAGGGCAAGATCATACTCAAGACGGTGTTGACACACCAAGTGATGCCCAAGGTCAAGTTCTCTCCCCCGAGCAAGTTCAAGATCAAGAACAAGTTCATGACGGCACTCAAGATGATCAAGTAACCGCTCCTCAACTCACCATCGAGGAGGAATTAGAGCGTCGTGCCGCCAAGGTTGCTTCCAAGCTCTCCACCAAGGATCATCTCATGACGAATGTGCTTGGAAGCTTAAGAAAGGGGGTAAGCACTCGTAGAAAATTAGCAAATTATTGTGAGCATCACGCGTTTGTCTCTTGTGTGGATCCCCACAAGGTCTATGAGGCGCTAGAAGATCCGGATTGGCTCAATGCCATGCACGAAGAACTCAACAACTTCGAGCGCAACAAAGTGTGGAGATTGGTGCCAAGGCCAACGGGGAACCATAATGTCATTGGAACCAAGTGGATATTCAAGAACAAGCAAGATGCCCATGGGATTATCATTCGCAACAAGGCTCGTTTGGTAGCACAAGGCTACTCCCAAGTCGAGGGTATCGACTACGGTGAAACCTTTGCTCCCGTTGCTCGTCTTGAATCCATTCGCATGTTGATTGCATATGCTTCTCATCATAACTTTAAGTTACAATAAATGGATGTGAAGAGTGCTTTTCTTAATGGTCCCATTAATGAATTGGTTTAGTCAAGCAACCCCCCGGGTTCGAGGATCCCTACTTTCCCGATCATGTGTATCAACTCGATAAGGCACTCTATGGCCTTAAACAAGCCCCACATGCGTGGTATGACCACCTTACCGAGTTGTTACAAGACCGTGGTTTTGAAGTTGGGCTAATCGACCCCACTCTTTTTACTAAGAAGGTCAAAGGAGAGTTGTTTGTGTGCCAATTATATGTTGATGATATTATCTTTGGTTCTCCTAACAAAGCTTTCAATGAGGAATTTGCCGCTCTCATGACCTCAAAGTTCGAGATGTCCTCCATGGGAGAGTTGAAGTTCTTTCTAGGGTTCGAAGTGAAGCAAAGAAGAGAAGGAACTTTCATCAATCAATCCAAATACACTCAAGACATGCTCAAGAGATTCAAGCTAAGTGACGTCAAGCCGGCTTCCACTCCAATGCCCACCAAGTGCCAACTTGACTTAGATCCCAATGGTAAAGTGGTGGATCAAAAGGTATATCGTTCCATGATTGGATCCTTGCTTTACCTTTGTGCATCTAGACCGGACATCATATTGAGTGTGGGAATTTGTGCACGGTTTCAAGCCGCACCTAAGGAAAGTCACTATGTGGCGGTCAAACGAATCTTTCGATATTTGGCTCATACCCCAAACTTTGGCTTATGGTACCCAAGAGGATCAAACTTCAAGCTTGTAGGGTACTCGGATTCCGATAGGGCGGGAGACAAAGTGGATAGGAAGTCCACTTCCGGAGGGTGCCAATTCCTTGGTTGCTCTTTGCTAAGTTGGTCTTCCAAAAAGTAAAGTTGTGTGTCTCTCTCGTCCACCGAAGCGGAGTATGTGGCGGCCGGTAGTTGTTGTGCACAACTCTTATGGATGAGGCAAACTTTAAAGGATTACGGTGTCACTTGTGACAAAGTGCCTCTTTGGTGTGACAATGAAAGTGCCATCAAGATCTCTCTCAACCCGGTGCAACACTTCAAGACGAAGCATATTGAGATCCGGTATCACTTCATCCAGGATCACATTAGGCAAGGAGAGATCGAGCTCAACTACGTCAACACTCATGATAACCTTGCAGATATCTTCACGAAGCCCTTGGATGAAGCAAGATTTCGCGAGTTAAGGCATGAGCTAAATATCATTGATTCGAGCAATGTTGCTTGAACTCGCGCACACCCTATCACGCTCAACTTGTTGTCTATTTTAGGTGTAGGCATGGACATAGGGGGAGTGTTGTTCTCTCAATGAACTCTCCCTCCCCCCATTATGCATAAATTGATCAAGTCTTTCACCTTAGCCATTGTTGATGGCACTTGTGCTTCAAAGACGAGTTTTGGTCATGGGCCCAAGGTTAAAATATTCGTGGTGCCATACCTTTTGACTCAAACATAGGTGGCCTCGGCCACCGCCCTCTTTTGAAGAGGTGTGCCTTGGTCATTTGCTGTTGTGCTTTGTTGTTTCTCTCTTGCCGTTTTTGTCATTTCGTCGAGCTAAAGCCGTGTCTGTTTAGTTGCCGTGGCGTGCTGGGCGGTACTACCGCTGGTGGTGCGCGGTACTACCGCTTATAAGTGGTACTACCGCCCCCCAGCGCAGTACTACCGCTGAGGGACGGGACCTGAGGGTTAAGTCGAGGCAGGGGGAGGTTTCTTCTCCCCCATACCCATTCACTTCGCCCCTCTTGTCTCTTCCTCTCTCCAGCCTCCTCTTGTCGCGGGAGGGCTCCGGCGGATCTCCGTCTCCAGGGCGCCCCTCTCCATTTCCTTTGGTGGAGTCGATCCCCACCTCGTCCTCTTGCCATGGATGCTGGTATTGTCCCCGTTCCTTCTTTTGTTTTGTCTCCTTTTAGTTCTTGTTTCTTAGGGGCAATGGTGGTTGCATCTCTAGATTTTTGGCGGAATCTAGGCATGAGTTGGTTGGAGAAGGCAACTAGACTTTCTAGATTAGAGTTTGGTAGGATTATTTTTGAATTTGGTAGGCCGGTAGTGCCGGATCTGACCATGGTAGTAGGAAACCACTGTTTCACTGTCTCGTGCTATGAAACTGTTGTTTATCTGCCTCAAGCCGTACTACCGCTCCCTTTGGAGCGGTACTACCGCTTGACCTAGAGCGGTACTACCGCTCCCTTTGGGGCGGTACTACCGCGGGCAGGTCACGGTACTACCGCTGCATGCCAATTTCCATCATTCTCCTGCCTTACCTTGATCTTTTTGTTGTGTTTGTTGGCTTATGCTCGTTCTTTCTGGTTGTTTCATGTTGTTCTTGTGTTTGGCTCCAGGTGATGACCGTTCCGAGCAGCAAGGTCGCCGTATCAACCCCGGGCGTGCCACATCAAAACGCTACCGCACCTCAGAGCCTGCCGGTGGTTCCTCGAGCACCCAACCGCCTCCAGCAAGTGCTTCTGCAAGTGTTCCTCCACCTCCTCAACAATCGAAGCGAGCCGCCAACAAGCCAAAAGGGAAGACTGTGACTGAGATGACCAACAAGGATTTTTGGGAGAAGCGTCGCCGCAACCCCTATGCGGTGGACCAAGAACCCACTTTGGTCAACCGCCCGTTCTGGAACCGTTTTCAGTTTGCCATCTACTTTGATGTGATCAAGGCCAAGAAAAATCTTTTTGTTGATGTTCGCTCCATTGACACTGATGCTATGGAGAAGGATCCGGAGTACTTTGGCGAAGCTCTTCAGATGTGCACTCAGCTAAACATTCTCAGGATCATGCAATTCAATAAGGATTTTGATGCGGATTTGGTGGCTCAATTCTATGCCACCGTCCACATTGGGACGGATGTCGACAGGACTCTGACATGGATGACCAATGGCAAGCTGCTTTCTGTCAAGTGGAAGGCCTTCATGGAGTTACTTGATGTGGTGGATACCAGGCTTGAGACTCCTGTCGGTTTCCGTCCTCACCGCAATGCTACATCCACCCACAAGCAAGCCCTTTGGCCCTACTGCACTGTGAAGGTTCACCCAGTCACTCAGAAGAAGACCTATGAGATGTCTCCGTATCTGGACATTCTTCATCGCATATTCCGTGAGACTCTCTTCCCTCGGATCGGGAATCTGGATATGGTCCACTCTTACCTCGTGGACATGCTCCTTTTCTGTCAGCATGAGAAGGAAGCAAGCACTGGAGAGAGCCTGGATATCTCTCATGTCATGTGGTCTGAACTTCTATCTGCCGTATCTGAGCGCAAGTGTCCTATCTATGGTCCATTCATCATGAGGCTCATTGAGAGGGCCTGGGCACAGACTTATCCCAGAGTGTTGCTAGAGACTGGAGACTTGGTGTCTCATGAGATCAAGCGTCTGAGGAAGAAGGACAACTGGACAGCGCCTCACATAGGGGGTCCATCTGCTACTGCTGCCACATGAGGTCCGTTTGCTGATGCTGCTGCTGCTGCTGTTGCTGCCATGGGGACCGAGGGTGAGGCTGCTACTGATGATCATGAGGAGAACTTTGGCCCCTCTAGTGCAGAACCATCGTGGGCACAGAAGCTTAAGCGCAAGATGAAGAAGCTTTTCTGCATGGAGTCTCATGGTCAGTACATGACTCATGTGGCGGAGAAGCATGCCAGGACGCGCCACAAGGAGCTCATGCGTCAGATAGGAGCAACTATTGTCAGTGGGTCTGAGGGTCAGATCACTAGAGAGGAGGACTGGATTCATCAGAATTGCCACTGGACCGACTCCGATGCCGAGCAGTTTTCGACCCACGATGAAGATGCAGAGATGTGATGTTCGAGACCTTCCCCTCCCATCACCTGGAGTCGTAGTGTCACTCTATGTCCTTTTTGGTGTCTCGCTGCCAAAGGGGGAGAGAGTGTAGGGATTTGCTTCTTGTGTCATGCTTTGAGTCGTCTTGTGTTTTCTTGTGTGTTCCTTCTTTGGTTTGGTTTGGTGTGAGACCTAAGTCCTAGTCATATGGTGTAAGACATATGCTCCCTATCGCTACCTTATTACTTATGTCACTTCAGAGTACTGTAGTTTATATTGAGATGCATGCTTGTCCTGTTTATTCTCTTCTCTCATATATCTTGTGCTTAGTGTTGTTGGACTATAAAATATAGGGGGGGTGTTGATCCGAATGCGTGTGTCGTGCCTTATCTTGGTGCACACATTTTGGGGGAGCCCGTCTATATTTTGTAGTTCTTAGTTTTATTCGTTTTAATTCTTTTCCTTGCGCAAATCCCTTGTTGTCATCAATCACCAAAAAGGGGGAGATTGTTACGGCATATCTCTCTCAAGGTAGTTTTGGTGATTGATGACAACATGCTTGCAGACTAATCTTGTGCGTTGAATTATTCTCAGATTCTCCCCTGGCACGAGACGCTTTCTTCCCCTCGGAGTGTATTTCAAGACGGTGTAGCTCTTTCGTTTCTTTCTAGGTGGACTAGTTGCGTAGAGGGCACCGTACTATCAAGAGGGGGTCTGCTGGGGTTTTGCTTGGGTGGAATCATCACGTACACATCAGCTTCTCACCCTTTGAGCTTTTCCTGTCCATTGAAGAGATCTCTCCTCTCTTCCTTGTTCTGTCTAGGTCTAAGCGGCAGTACCACGCACCCAGCGGTAGTACCGCTGAGAAGCCACAAGCGGCAGTACCGCTTCGCAGCGGTAGTACCGCCGTGGCTCCACAGCAGTAGTACCGCTGGGGGCCTGGCACCTCCGCTGGTCCTCAGCTTATTTGAGAGATCCCTTCTCTCTCTCGCGTGCACCCCAGCGGTAGTACCGCTGTGTAGTTTGGCTCCTACCGCCTCGATTCGAGAGGTCTTTTTCTCATGTCGGGTTTTGCGGCACTAGTCACGGTTGTAGTGGCGGTAGTACCGTTCCAGGAGCGGTAGTACCGCCCTACCACCGCGGTAGTACCGCATTTGGGTCCGTTCCCTACTAAGTCTCCTCAGCGCGGCAGTATCGCTGGTTGGCGCGGCAGTACCATCGCCTGCCGGTAGTACCGCCCCCTCTCAGCGGTAGTACCGCCCTGTGCGGGGCTGGTTGGTGGGGGCAATGGGATTGTTGCCCCCACTATAAAAGGGAGTCCCCTTCCTCCTTCTCACCTACCTCTTCCTCCCCCAAGCTCCATTTATTGCTCAAGCTCCATTAAATACTCCAAGCTTCATTTCCGCCCGATCTATCTCTCTAGCCAATCAAATTTGTTGATTTGCTCGGGAGTGGTTGAGAAGGCCCCGATCTACACTTCCACCAAGGGATTTTCAATTCCCCCACTCATCCCTAGTGGATCTTGTTACTCTTGGGTGTTTGATCACCCTAGACGGTTGAGGTCACCTTGGAGCCATATTCCATTGTGGTGAAGCTTCGTGGTCTTGTTGGGAGCCTCTGATTAAGTTGTGGAGATTGCCCCAACCTTGTTTGTAAAGGTTCGGTTGCCGCCTTCAAGGGCACCAATAGTGGAATCACGGCATCTCGCATTGTGTGAGGGCGTGAGGAGAATACGGTGGCCCTAGTAGATTCTTGGGGAGTATTGTGCCTCCACACCGCTCCAACGGAGATGTACTTCCCCTCAAAGGAAGGAACTTCGGTAACACATCCTCGTCTCCACCGGATCCACTCTTGGTTATCTCTTACCTTTACTTGTGCAAACTCTTTATTGTTTCTACCCTTGCTTGCTTGTATGCTTGTTGTATTGCATCATATAGGCTGCTCACCTTGTCGCACATCTAGACAACCTACTTTGATGCAAAGTTTAATTTGGTAAAGAAAAGCTAAAAATTGGTAGTTGCCTATTCACCCCCCCTCTAGTCAACCATATCGATCCTTTCAGCTGTGAAGGAGGTGGCTCATGCCAGGAAGAGCTCCCTGGCTGTGAAGGAGGTGGCTCATGCCAGGAAGAGCTCCCTGGCTGTGAAGGATGAGGTTCTGCACGGTGCACAGAGGGTCATGGTTCTGAACGGTGCACAGAGGGTCGTGGTTCTGAATGCTGTACAGAGGGATGTGGCAGACGATGTGCTGGAGGAGGAAGTGCAACATCCAAAGTCCGTCTACACATAACAGCTGCGTAAATCCCGCGTAGCTTGTCATCAAGACGCCTCAACCATGAGACGCCCTCTCACGGTGGTATAGTTTCTCCCCTCTGAAAGCCCGCATTAAAGCGGAAACCTCCTCTCGCGCCTGTACTGTCAAGTCACCCTGTACACAAAGAGTTAACCAATTATATCCTCGTTGTATGATAGACACCACGAATAGACAACCAAGCGAATATGTCTAGATTAACAAAAGACTTAACATATGAGAACCAAGGCATTTACCGCGTGGTGTCTGGTTCCCACAATAGAGGCAGTTGGGTACATATCGCTGGTGAGAGGGGCTTCGATCTGATCAGGAGCAGCTGATGGAACCAAGTAGATCCTCGTTGTATGCTGGTAACGCTGCAGATACAACCTGAACATTTCCCAGTTAAAGGGCCGAACCTCACCCCAGATATTTGTCGTAGCGGTAGTCCATTCGTCAACATAAGGGGTAATGCTCTTAAGCCAATAAGCCATGTACTTGTTTCTTCCTAGGCGACTATCCCTGAGATTGACATGCGCAATACATGATTAGGTATATTATGAATGCAGAGCTGACAACTAAAATAGTATTAGTACTTACTTGTGCACGTGTTCTGGCAAGTGTGGAATATCTAGAATCTCGGGCTCTTGATATAGACCGAACTGTCTCATCACCCTATGAAGAGACATCTCCTCAACCGTCACGTCGAACACCAACTTGGCCTTGGTCATCCAAAAGTGCCGATCTCTAGTGCACAATCCAGAAATCTCAACTGGGTACCTCGATGATATAGCCTGAGGCGAGTATGGCTCCCAAATAACTTGACCCTCGTGCAAACTATCAAACTGCGCCATGAAGGACGGGTAGCATCCCCTAACCTGAGTATGCCAAACTGTCTCTGTGCATGACAACAAATAAGCATTAGTAATACTATTGAATGGCAAGAAATAATTGAATTAATTGTTACTTAATATAAAAGTACCTCTCGCCGTGTCCAAACAGATCCCATAGTAGGTAAGTCGCCGATAGCAGGCACATAAGTCCCAGCTAAGTCCTCCAAACCAAAAGGTTTATCAACGTAGACATAGGGTCGTCCAATAGGGAATCTCTCGTATGACCAGAGCTGCAACAATAATGGACATCCAACAAGACTAGATTTTCTAGACTTCAACAAGCAAGCTTTGCACAGGCCTCTGTACGTAGCCGCTAACACAGCAGAACCAAAACTCCTCTGTAGAATATCCGCAGGGCAACGTGCGTCAGCTATCTCTCGTGCAATACCGATGAGTCGTGCATCGACAGAGGTCACGTGGTTCTCCGTAAACATCGTCTTGCCGAACAGCCAAAGAATATATGCCTCTAGGGACCGGTCAATCTGTGCCTCCGACAACTGAACGTCGGGATATCCTAATGAGACAATATACATAGAAACGTAATAATTGTATGAACATCGGACAACTAAAAAACAACATTTGTTTAAGTGGCCGTGATGGTTACCTGAAACTGGCTCAACCATCTAGAAAGAGGTCCATGAGGATCATTCTCTATGGCCCTAGTGTTGGAAATATGCCCTAGAGGCAATAATAAAAGCATTATTATTATATTTCCGTATTCATGATAATTGTCTTTATTCATGCTATAATTGTGTTATCCGGAAATCGTAATACATGTGTGAATAACAGACACCAACATGTCCCTAGTAAGCCTCTAGTTGACTAGCTCGTTGATCAACAGATAGTCATGGTTTCCTGACTATGAACATTGCATGTCATTGATAACGAGATCACATCATTAGGAGAATGATGTGATGGACAAGACCCAATCCTAAACATAGCACAAGATCGTACAGTTCGTTTGCTAGAGTTTTTCCAATGTCAAGTATCTTTTCCTTAGACCATGAGATCGTGTAACTCCCGGATACCGTAGGAGTGCTTTGGGTATACCAAACGTCACAACGTAACTGGGTGACTATAAAGGTAGACTACGGGTATCTCCGAAAGTGTCTGTTGGGTTGACATGGATCAAGACTGGGATTTGTCACTCCGTATGACGGAGAGGTATCACTGGGCCCACTCGGTAATGCATCATCATAATGAGCTCAAAGTGACCAAGTGTCTGGTCACGGGATCATGCATTACGGTACGAGTAAAGTGACTTGCCGGTAACGAGATTGAACGAGGTATTGGGATACCGACGATCGAATCTCGGGCAAGTAACATATCGATTGGCAAAAGGAATTGTATACGGGGTTGATTGAATCCTCGACATCGTGGTTCATCCGATGAGATCATCGTGGAGCATGTGGGAGCCAACATGGGTATCCAGATCCCGCTGTTGGTTATTGACCGGAGAGTCGTCTCGGTCATGTCTGCTTGTCTCCCGAACCCGTAGGGTCTACACACTTAAGGTTCGGTGACGCTAGGGTTGTGAAGATATGTATATGTAGTAACCCGAATATTGTTCGGAGTCCCGGATGAGATCCCGGACGTCACGAGGAGTTCCGGAATGGTCCGGAGGTAAAGAATTATATATAGGAAGTGCTGTTTCGGCCATCGGGACAAGTTTCGGGGTCACCGGTATTGTACCGGGACCACCGGAAGGGTCCCGGGGGTCCACCGGGTGGGGCCACCTATCCCGGGGGGGCCATGGGCTGAAGTGGGAGGGAACCCAGCCCAAAGTGGGCTGGGGCGCCACCCCCCAAGGGCCCATGCACCTAGGGTTGGGGGGGGGAACCCTAAAGGGGGCGCCCCCTTGCTTGGGGGGCAAGCCCCCCACCCCTTGGCCGCCGCCCCCCTAGTAGATTCCATCTACTAGGGCCGGCCACCCCCCTTGGCACCCCTATATATAGTTGAGGAGAGGGGAGGACTTCATACCTCAGCCTTGGCGCCTCCCTCTCTCCCCGTTACGTCTCTCTCTCGTAGTATAGGCGAAGCCCTGCTACTGTGACGCCCTGCATCCACCACCACACCGTCGTGCTGCTGGATCTTCATCAACCTCTCCTCCCCCCTTGCTGGATCAAGAAGGAGGAGACGTCTCCCATCCCGTACGTGTGTTGAACGCGGAGGTGCCGTCCGTTCGGCGCTTGGTCATCGATGATTTGGATCACGTCGTGTTCGACTACATCATCACCGTTCTTTGAACGCTTCCGCACGCGATCTACAAAGGTATGTAGATGCATCTGATGACTCGTTGCTAGATGAACTCCTAGATGGATCTTGGTGAAACGAGTAGGAAAATTTTTGTTTTCTGCAACGTTCCCCAACAGTGGCATGATGAGCTAGGTCTATGCGTAGTTCTTCTTGCGCGAGTAGAACACAATTTGTTGTGGGCGTAGATTTGTCAACTTTCTTGCCGCTACTAGTCTTTTCTTGCTTCAGCGGTATTGTGGGATGAAGCGGCCTAGACCAACCTTACACGTACGCTTACGTGAGACCGGTTCCACCGACTAACATGCACTAGTTGCATAAGGTGGCTGGCGGGTGTCTGTCTCTCCCACTTTAGTTGGAGCGGATTCGATGAACAGGGTCCTTATGAAGGGTAAATAGAAGTTGACAAATCACGTTGTGGCTTTAACGTAGGTAAGAAGACGTTCTTGCTAGAACCCTAATTCAGCCACGTAAAACTTGCAACAACAATTAGAGGACGTCTAACTTGTTTTTTGCAGCAAGTGGTTTGTGATATGATATGGCCAAAGTTGTGATGAATGATGAATGAACTATATGTGATGTATGAGATGTTCATGCTATTGTAATAGGAATCACGACTTGCATGTCGATGAGTATGACAACCGGCAGGAGCCATAGGAGTTGTCTTTATTCTTTTATATGACCTGCGTGTCATTGAGAAATGCCATGTTTACTTTACTTTATTGCTAAACGCGTTAGCCATAGTAGTAGAAGTAATAGTTGGCGAGCAACTTCATGGAGACACGATGATGGAGATCATGATGATGGAGATCATGGTGTCAAGCCGGTGACAAGATGATCATGGAGCCCCAAGATGGAGATCAAAGGAGCTATGTGATATTGGCCATATCATGTCACGTTTATTATTTGATTGCATGTGATGTTTATCATGTTTTGCATCTTGTTTACTTAGAACGACGGTAGTAAATAAGATGATCCCTCATAATAATTTCAAGAAGTGTTCCCCCTAACTGTGCACCGTTGCGACAGTTCGCTGTTTCAAAACACCACGTGATGATCGGGTGTTTTATTCAGACGTTCACATACAATGGGTGTAAGACAGATTTACACATGCAAACACTTAGGTTGACTTGACGAGCCTAGCATGTACAGACATGGCCTCGGAACACAGAAGACCGAAAGGTCGAGCATGAGTCGTATAGAAGATGCGATCAACATGAGGATGTTCACCGACGTTGACTAGTCCGTCTCACGTGATGATCGGACACGGCCTAGTTAACTCGGATCATGTAATACTTAGATGACTAGAGGGATGTCTAATCTAAGTGGGAGTTCATTAATTATTTGATTAGATGAACTTAATTATCATGAACTTAGTCTAAAATATTTTACAATATGTCTTGTAGATCAAATGGCCCATGTAGTCCTCAACTTCAACGCGTTCCTAGAGAAAACCAAGCTGAAAGACGATGGCAGCAACTATACGGACTGGGTCCGGAACCTGAGGATCATCCTCATAGCTGCCAAGAAAGATTATGTCCTACAAGCACCGCTAGGTGATCCACCCGTCCCACAGAACCAAGACGTTATGAACGCTTGGCAGACACGTGTTGACGACTACTCCCTCGTTCAGTGCGGCATGCTTTACAGCTTAGAGCCGGGGCTCCAAAAGCGTTTTGAGAGACATGGAGCATATGAGATGTTCGAAGAGCTGAAAATGGTTTTTCAAGCTCATGCCCGGATCGAGAGATATGAAGTCTCCGATAAGTTCTTCAGCTGTAAGATGGAGGAAAATAGTTCTGTCAGTGAGCACATACTCACTATGTCTGGATTGCATAACCGCTTGTCTCAGCTGGGAGTTAATCTCCCGGATGATGCGGTCATTGACAGAATCCTCCAGTCGCTTCCACCAAGCTACAAGAGCTTTGTGATGAACTTCAACATGCAGGGGATGCAAAAGACCATTCCTGAGTTGTTCTCAATGCTGAAATCAGCGAAGGTAGAAGTCAAGAAGGAACATCAAGTGTTGATGGTTAATAAAACCACTAAGTTCAAGAAAGGCAAGGGTAAAAAGAACTTCAAGAAGGACGGCAAGGAGGTTGCCGCGCCCGGCAAGCAAGCTGCCGGGAAGAAGCCAAAGAATGGACCCAAGCCTGAGACTGAGTGCTTTTATTGCAAGGGAAGCGGTCACTGGAAGCGGAACTGCCCTAAATACTTAGCAGACAAGAAGGCCGGCAAAACAAAAGGTATATGTGATATACATGTAATTGATGTGTACCTTACTAGTGTACGTAGTAGCTCCTGGGTATTTGATACCGGTGCAGTTGCTCACATTTGTAACTCAAAGCAGGGGCTGCGGAATAAGCGGAAACTGGCAAAGGACGAGGTGACGATGCGCGTCGGGAATGGTTCCAAGGTCAATGTGATCGTCGTCGGCACGCTGCCTCTATATCTACCTTCGGGATTAGTTTTAAACCTTAATAATTGTTATTTAGTGCCAGCTTTGAGCATGAACATTGTATCGGGATCTCGTTTAATTCGAGATGGCTACTCATTTAAATCCGAGAATAATGGTTGTTCTATTTATATGAGAGATATGTTTTATGGTCATGCTCCTATGGTGAATGGTTTATTCTTTATGAATCTCGAACGTGATACTACACATGTTCATAATGTGAGTACCAAAAGATGTAAGGTTGATAATGATAGTCCCAGATATTTGTGGCACTGCCGCCTTGGTCACATAGGTGTCAAACGCATGAAGAAGCTCCATGCAGATGGACTTTTAGAGTCTCTTGATTATGAATCATTTGACACGTGCGAACCATGCCTCATGGGTAAGATGACCAAGACTCCGTTCTTAGGAACAATGGAGCGAGCAACCAATTTATTGGAAATCATACATACTGATGTGTGCGGTCCAATGAGTGTTGAGGCTCGCGGTGGCTATCGTTATGTTCTCACGCTCACTGATGATTTAAGTAGATATGGGTATATCTACTTAATGAAACACAAGTCTGAAACCTTTGAAAAGTTCAAGGAATTTCAGAGTGAGGTTGAGAATCAACGTGACAAGAAGATCAAGTTTCTACGATCAGATCGTGGAGGAGAATACTTGAGTCACGAATTTGGCGCACACTTAAGAAAATGTGGAATAGTTGCACAACTCACGCCGCCTGGAACACCTCAGCGTAATGGTGTGTCCGAACGTCGTAATCGCACTTTATTAGATATGGTGCGATCTATGATGTCTCTTACCGATTTACCGCTATCTTTTTGGGGCTATGCTTTAGAGACTGCCGCATTCACTTTAAATAGGGCTCCGTCGAAATCCGTTGAGACGACACCGTATGAATTATGGTTTGGGAAGAAACCTAAGCTGTCGTTTCTAAAAGTTTGGGGTTGCGATGCTTATGTCAAGAAACTTCAACCTGAAAAGCTCGAACCCAAGTCGGAAAAATGCGTCTTCATAGGATACCCAAAAGAAACTATTGGGTACACCTTCTACCTCAGATCCGAAGGCAAGATCTTTGTTGCCAAGAATGGGTCCTTTCTAGAGAAAGAGTTTCTCTCGAAAGAAGTAAGTGGGAGGAAAGTAGAACTTGATGAAGTATTACCTCTTGAACCGGAAAATGGCGCAACTCAAGAAAATGTTCCTGAGGTGCCTGCACCGACTAGAGAGGAAGTTAATGATAATGATCAAGATACTTCTGATCAAGCTCCTACTGAAATTCGAAGGTCCACAAGGACACGTTCCGCACCAGAGTGGTACGGAAACCCTGTCTTGGAAATCATGTTGTTAGACAACGGTGAACCTTCGAACTATGAAGAAGCAATGGCGGGCCCGGATTCCGACAAATGGCTAGAAGCCATGAAATCCGAGATAGGATCCATGTATGAAAATGAAGTATGGACTTTGACTGACTTGCCCGTTGAACGGCGAGCCATAGAAAATAAATGGATCTTTAAGAAGAAGACAGACGCGGATGGTAATGTGACCATCTATAAAGCTCGACTTGTCGCTAAGGGTTATCGACAAGTTCAAGGGGTTGACTACGATGAGACTTTCTCACCGGTAGCGAAGCTAAAGTCCGTCCGAATCATGTTAGCAATTGCCGCATTCTACGATTATGAGATATGGCAAATGGACGTCAAAACGGCATTCCTTAATGGTTTCCTTAAGGAAGAATTGTATATGATGCAGCCAGAAGGTTTTGTCGATCCTAAGAATGCTGACAAGGTGTGCAAGCTCCAACGCTCGATTTATGGGCTGGTGCAAGCATCTCGGAGTTGGAACATTCGCTTTGATGAGATGATCAAAGCGTTTGGGTTTACACAGACTTATGGAGAAGCCTGCGTTTACAAGAAAGTGAGTGGGAGCTCTGTAGCATTTCTCATATTATATGTAGATGACATACTATTGATGGGAAATGATATAGAACTCTTGGACAGCGTCAAGGCCTACTTGAATAAGAGTTTTTCAATGAAGGACCTTGGAGAAGCTGCTTATATATTAGGCATCAAAATCTATAGAGATAGATCGAGACGCCTCATAGGTCTTTCACAAAGCACATACCTTGATAAGATATTGAAGAAGTTCAATATGGATCAATCTAGGAAGGGGTTCTTGCCTGTGTTACAAGGTATGAAATTGAGCTCAGCTCAATGTCCGACCACGGCAGAAGATATAGAAGAGATGAGCGTCATCCCCTATGCATCAGCCATAGGTTCTATTATGTATGCCATGCTGTGTACCAGACCTGATGTAAACCTTGCCGTAAGTTTGGTAGGAAGGTACCAAAGTAATCCCGGCAAGGAACACTGGACAGCGGTCAAGAATATCCTAAAGTACCTGAAAAGGACTAAGGAAATGTTTCTCGTTTATGGAGGTGATGAAGAGCTCGTCGTAAAGGGTTACGTCGACGCTAGCTTCGACACAGATCTGGATGACTCTAAGTCACAAACCGGATACGTGTATATTTTGAATGGTGGGGCAGTAAGCTGGTGCAGTTGCAAGCAGAGCGTTATGGCGGGATCTACATGTGAAGCGGAGTACATGGCAGCCTCGGAGGCAGCACATGAAGCAATATGGGTGAAGGAGTTCATCACCGACCTAGGAGTCATACCCAATGCGTCGGGGCCGATCAAACTCTTTTGTGACAACACTGGAGCTATTGCTCTTGCCAAGGAGCCCAGGTTTCACAAGAAGACAAGGCACATCAAGCGTCGCTTCAACTCCATTCGTGAAAATGTTCAAGATGGAGACATAGAGATTTGTAAAGTACATACGGACCTGAATGTAGCAGATCCGTTGACTAAACCTCTCCCTAGGGCAAAACATGATCAGCACCAGAATTCCATGGGTGTTCGATTCATCACAATGTAACTAGATTATTGACTCTAGTGCAAGTGGGAGACTGTTGGAAATATGCCCTAGAGGCAATAATAAAAGCATTATTATTATATTTCCTTATTCATGATAATTGTCTTTATTCATGCTATAATTGTGTTATCCGGAAATCGTAATACATGTGTGAATAACAGACACCAACATGTCCCTAGTAAGCCTCTAGTTGACTAGCTCGTTGATCAACAGATAGTCATGGTTTCCTGACTATGGACATTGGATGTCATTGATAACGAGATCACATCATTAGGAGAATGATGTGATGGACAAGACCCAATCCTAAACATAGCACAAGATCGTAATAGTTCGTTTGCTAGAGTTTTCCAATGTCAAGTATCTTTTCCTTAGACCATGAGATCGTGTAACTCCCGGATACCGTAGGAGTGCTTTGGGTATACCAAACGTCACAACGTAACTGGGTGACTATAAAGTAGCTACGGGTATCTCCGAAAGTGTCTGTTGGGTTGACACGGATCAAGACTGGGATTTGTCACTCCGTATGACGGAGAGGTATCACTGGGCCCACTCGGTAATGCATCATCATAATGAGCTCAAAGTGACCAAGTGTCTGGTCACGGGATCATGCATTACGGTACGAGTAAAGTGACTTGCCGGTAACGAGATTGAACGAGGTATTGGGATACCGACGATCGAATCTCGGGCAAGTAACATATCGATTGACAAAGGGAATTGTATACGGGGTTGATTGAATCCTCGACATCGTGGTTCATCCGATGAGATCATCGTGGAGCATGTGGGAGCCAACATGGGTATCCAGATCCCGCTGTTGGTTATTGACCGGAGAGTCGTCTCGGTCATGTCTGCTTGTCTCCCGAACCCGTAGGGTCTACACACTTAAGGTTCGGTGACGCTAGGGTTGTGAAGATATGTATATGTAGTAACCCGAATATTGTTCGGAGTCCCGGATGAGATCCCGGACGTCACGAGGAGTTCCGGAATGGTCCGGAGGTAAAGAATTATATATAGGAAGTGCTGTTTCGGCCATCGGGACAAATTTCGGGGTCACCGGTATTGTACCGGGACCACCGGAAGGGTCCCGGGGGTCCACCGGGTGGGGCCACCTATCCCGGGGGGCCCCATGGGCTGAAGTGGGAGGGAACCCAGCCCAAAGTGGGCTGGGGCACCACCCCCCAAGGGCCCATGCGCCTAGGGTTGGGGGGGAACCCTAAAGGGGGCGCCCCCTTGCTTGGGGGGCAAGCCCCCCACCCCTTGGCCGCCGCCCCCCTAGTAGATTCCATCTACTAGGGCCGGCCACCCCCCTTGGCACCCCTATATATAGTTGAGGAGAGGGGAGGACTTCATACCTCAGCCTTGGCGCCTCCCTCTCTCCCCGTTACGTCTCTCTCTCTCGTAGTATAGGCGAAGCCCTGCTACTGTGACGCCCTGCATCCACCACCACGCCGTCGTGCTGCTGGATCTTCATCAACCTCTCCTCCCCCCTTGCTGGATCAAGAAGGAGGAGACGTCTCCCGTCCCGTACGTGTGTTGAACGCGGAGGTGCCGTCCGTTCGGCGCTTGGTCATCGGTGATTTGGATCACGTCGTGTTCGACTACATCATCACCGTTCTTTGAACGCTTCCGCACGCGATCTACAAAGGTATGTAGATGCATCTGATGACTCGTTGCTAGATGAACTCCTAGATGGATCTTGGTGAAACAAGTAGGAAAATTTTTGTTTTCTGCAACGTTCCCCAACACCTAGCAGTCGGGACCGCAGCCAAAAAATGGGTCTGCATCGCTGCTTGCCACCCAGATTCTGCCTCTAAGGGACCTATGGCAGCACCGGCCAGAGGTAATCCCAACAAGTAAGACACATCCTGTAAAGTAGGCGCCATCTCTCCCCAGGGAAAGTGAAACGTATGTGTCTCTGGTCTCCATCTATCTACTAAGCAGGTAAGGAGTGACTTGTCATAAGAGAAACGTTTCACTTGCCTCTTGTGTAACTGCAATGGTTCACCTGCCTCATCTAAGTCCGGACTATCAATCCACTCATCCAATGTACCCTCAACCAATCGTGCCGAGGGTAGAAGTCCAGCCCAACTTAACCTACAAAATAAAGAGATTGTTAGAGGTTATGAAAAGTATGTCAAATATAGTAAGTCATTATATGGACTCCATTATATGCACACATACCTATCAACCCATGAATCGTGTATCAGCCAGTTAGTCTTTGGGGTACGAGTGACCAACACGTCTAAGTTGTTGCCCGCTTCCGTAAGGGCGCTCCGGTGCTTTCTATCGATGTTACCATTAAGCAACGGATACGAAGACATATCTGCAATTCAAACAACAAATCTCAGATGCAAATAAAACATAGTACGACATATTACAAATTATAACATAGTCCTGACATATTACGAATTAAAACATAGTCCTAACATATTACATATTAAAACATAGTCCTGACATATTACAAATTAAAACATAGTCCTGACATATTACAAATTAAAACATAGTCCTGACATATTACAAATTAAAACATAGTCCTGACATATTACATATTAAAACATAGTCCTGACATATTACATATTAAAACCCACTACGACACATTATATAGCTTGTGAGTTATTTCTTCCTCGTCCGCCCCTTCGGCCTCGACTACCACGACCACGTCCGCCTCTTTCTCCTGTTGTCGCAGCCGTCTATGTGGAAGCACTCGTCGATGCGGAAGCACCATCTTTGTTCAGGTTGGGACAATATTTCATCCTATGCCCATAAGCCGCGCATAACAAACATTGTCTGGTTGCTCCACCAGCTTCAGACTGGTCCATATCGTTCCGGATGCGACGGGCCTTTCGTCTTCCCCTACTTGTTCGCCGAAGGTCTGGATGCGGGATGTATACTCTCTCACCGTCGTTTACCTTGTTGAAATTGCCGACGACTCTAAACCCTGTCATCTGGCCTATCCAGGTGTTGAGCACTGCCTCTTTTAAATAGTATGGGGACACGAAGGATATAGCATCCAACTCAATCTGGCCACAGGCAGCCAACACATGAGAGCAAGGTAGGTGCAACAACTTCGGTTTGTTGCATGTACACTCACACGTTGGATAAAATTCCGTTCCAATTTTTATCTCGTGTGTCTTCACCTCATTTTCAGAACCAAAACCATCGGTAGGAAGCTAAACCTCATACCTCCTTTCTTGATTCCCTATGAGTTTGACAGTGTGCTTCTTTGCTTTCTCTATCTTCTTTGCCATGTATTCCATGACACGGCTACAATAAGGTGTGTTCTGATTATCTTCAATATGCTTCTTTGCTAACTCGTGCCTTTCTCTAAAATATCTCAAAGTGCCATGGAATACAGCCTCCACAATTGCTGTGAGTGGCAATGCTCTATTCCCTCTCAGCACAAAGTTATACACCTCTGCAAGATTGGTTGTCATGTGGCCATACCTAGCTCCATGTGTGTCATGCAGCAAAGACCAATTCATTGGAGGCTCTTTCTCTATCCACTCAGAAAAATTCTTTATTGCCCTTCCCTTATTTCTCTTAGTATTAGGAGGGTCAATTGCTGGCAAGTCACAAAGACCTACTGGCTCCTCTAGCTCCGCGATGAGTGCTGCTAATTTAACCTGATCTTCTTCCATTTTCTTCCTCGCACGGACCTGCTTCTTAGTAAACTCATCTAGTTTTGACCAAATAAATTCGTATTTGTGCTGCTGGCTCTGGTTGCATAATTTTTTGAACAAGTTCATCAACCGCTTGTTCTTGAACTGTGAGAAAAAATTAGCCCCAAGATGGCGCATGCACCACCGGCTCTGCAAGTCCCTCCAAGGTGTTGGTTCGTCATCTGTTGGATTACGAAGTGTCTTCACAGCCTTCAATATACCAGCATGTCTGTCATGAATGACACACACGTTTGGTCGGTCCTTCACGATGGCAATTTTCACTTGGCGGAAGAACCATACCCAGCTGAGAAAGTTCTCACCCTCCACAAATGCCATGGCAAGTGGGATGATTTGATTGTTCCCGTCCACACCAATAGCAGTCAGGATTTGCCCTCTATACTGACCGGTCAAGAAGGTACCATCCACAAACATAACAGGAGGACAATGCCGGAAAGTTTCGATGCACATAGCAAAAGAGAAGAACACTCGTTTCAACACCTTGAAATCTGGTATACTCAGCAACCTCATGTGTTGTACGTTCACATAAGTGCCGGGATTCCTCTCCTCTAGTATGCCCAGGAGACGGACAACATTATCATATGAGTCGAAGAACGTCCCAAACCTTTCCTCCATAGCCTTCTGCTTAGCCCTCCAAGCCTTCCCATAAGGAATGACATAATTCCATCTGACCTTCACTGCTGTCTGGATGTGTTTTGCTTCCATATCTTTCTTCTCTACTATCTCAGTATACATGAGTTGCGCAATAAGACTTGAAGTCAGGTTCGGATGCTTCACCAGCAGGTTCTTCCTCACACAATTATGTGGGACGACAATGGTGACAACCCAGTGGATGTCATACTTCAGCACGTGCTCGTGCACCTTCCCAGGACAACCTGTTACAACACATTTCACGGTATAGTTTGCTGGACTTGATATGTGTGTCCGGAAAACCCTCTGCATAGACATAGCCCACTTTATCACCGCATACTTCATTTTTTTTCTTTGTATCAAACATAGCCCCTATCTGTACTTGGTTCAGATTATACTGCCATGGAGTCTCATGGCCATCGTTGACCGTAAGGCCGGTGGATATGTCCTGCTCCCATGCAGAAGGAATCGGTACCTCCACTTCATCCTCAGAATTTTCAGAATCCAGTTCCTCCACCAATCCATCCTCGTCCTCTTCCTCCATCACCCTCTACATTTCATCCCCTTCCTCATCCCCATCAGCAATACCAAAACCAGCTAATATTATCGACTGGCTACTCTGCCCAGTATCAGGACCACAAACATTGTGTGGCACGTAGTCTGACTCTTTCTCAGGTTGGCTAGCATCCACATCTTGTGGCTGTGATCCGGATAAAACAATCTCGTTAGCCACTTCACTTCCTTGGCCGGGTTCATACCCCCTGTGGAGTTGTATGGTATTCTCCTCCTTCGGCACAGGTTGCACAAGTGCATATGGGTGGATTCTTCAGTCTCGGCACCGTCTTAACAAGGGCAACCAATGCTGGCTCCTATCTACCGGCATCAACTCCCACTTGACATTTTTACAAGATTTGGTCCACAATGCATGAATACTGACGGAACATACTTCAGGATCCAGCCCGAAACTAGTTGTCAACCAGTACTTCAATTGTCTAATGTCCAGTCTGTCCGGGTCTGCTAGTGTCATGACGCCATTTTTTAACTCGCTAAGATCAACCCCCAACTCATTATATCAAACATTACCAGCGCCGTAGTAAACATTCAGATTTACTGATTCGGACATTTTCACCTGTCAGACATTGCCATCTTCTCATTAATCACAATGAACACTAATATTATCCGCTACACTAACTAAAATCCGCTAAAATGCCACCACATACAAATTAACACTAACACAATTTTTATTATCCGCTAAACTAACACAATCATTATTATTCTGCTACACTAACACAATTATTACTCCGCTAAAATGCCACCACATACAAATTAACACTACAATTCGCAATATAATTTATCTACGCTAACTAAACTATGCAACTCAGAGAAAATTTGTGAGGAGATGATTATACCTTAGCGGAGGTGCTTGCACCACTGAACAATGACAGCACCACCGCCGCCCCCTCGACGACCGGAGCTTCAACTCCAGTCACCCCCAAGCCGCACCTCCTCCTCCACAGCTGCTGCTCCTCCTCATCAACACCTCCTGCCCAACCGCATCTCCTCCTCCCCACCATGGCTCCTCCTCCCCACCATGTCTACTCCTCCCCAAACGCACAGAAAACTATCCCATAGCAAAAAAAAACACCGTAGGCCGTTTGAGATTGCTACGATCTACCGATTCGGTGGCTTAGATGTGAAAATGGGTGGCAAACGGAGGAGATCAGCTAGGGGTGGTGAGGTACAGAGAAGAAACGAGAGAGAGAAAGAAGAACAGAGGCGAACAGGCGAGAGGAAGGAGACGCCGCGCGGTGCCTTATCCGGCACTTTTCGGTGGATGCGTGGCTGAAAAGTACTTCGGCCGCTGCCTGGCCGAAAAGGCCCACTTCGGTCGGCCCCAGGCCGAAGCTACTATTTTCGGCCATACTTCCACCGGCACTCGGTTTTCGGCCCAGCTAGGCATATCTTCGGTCAACCGCGGGCCGAAAAGCCCATTTCGGCCAAGCTGCGACCGAAAAGTGCCACTTCGGCCCACACCTGCCCGACGGGCTACTAGTTTTGGTTTTTTTGCATTACTGCTATAATTCTCGAAAATGCTATATAATATATCATAGTTTTGAAAAAAAATCTATAATTAACTGGCATGGAAATCTTTTCTTCTTCTTCTTCTTCTTTTTTGAATTTGACCGGGGCCATGTGTCAGCATCGTACTGTCAGGTAGGTTCATGAGCGGACCAGCTCCTCAGGTCTATACACTTGTGCCTCTCCCAGCTGCCTCGTGGCGCCCAGACCCTTCGAGAGAAAACAAGCATGGCCGATTCCTACAAACAAAAACTCGGCAATCTCTCCACCGCTTCTCTCAGAAGGCCAGAACCCAGCAAAGCACTTGCCCTGTTTCGGCGCGCTGCTTCAGGACGCGAGTGTTGATCACACAGGCCCGAGGCAAGATGGCGCGCAGGCCGGGGGCGGAGGAGGAGAGGCCGTGGGGGCTGGCTGAACACGGGAGGCTGGGGAAACGGAAGGTGGTGGGCGTGGTGGTGCTGGACGGATGGGGCGAGGCGCCGCCCGACCCCTTCAACTGCATCCACGTCGCCGACACCCCCACCCTCGACGCCCTCAAGAAGGTACCTGCGTCTCTCTTCTCTTCTCTCACGCTGCTTCATCGGTTCCGGTTCGGTTCCTACATGCGGATGGAGATCCTTTGCTTGTGTGGTTGCATGGCATGGCAGGGTGCTCCGGAGAGGTGGAGGCTGATCAAAGCTCACGGCACGGCCGTGGGGCTGCCTACGGATGATGACATGGGGAACAGCGAGGTCGGCCACAATGCGCTTGGAGCCGGCCAGATATATGCCCAGGGGTAATGCTCCCAATGCTACATCCACGGCCAATTAAGGGCTCCTTTGATTCAAAGGATTTGCATAGGAATTTTGAAGGATTGGTATCCGTAGGAATTTTTCCTATGTTGATTGTTTGATTTATAGGATTGAATCCTATAGAAATTTTTTCCAAAGGAATTTTTTGTACTACTTCTCATAGGATTTCTAGCATCCACTCAAACCTCTTTGAAAGAATCCTTTGTTTTTCCTATGATGCTCAAACAATCTAAAACCCTATAGGATTGAGATGAGCATGACATTCCAATCCTATGTTTTTCCTATTCCCATGTTTTTATAATCCTGCAAATCAAAGAGGCCCTAAGTATGGTTTACGGGGGTTGAGATCCTCTACAGTACTATACGGTGCTGTAGTGCGGATGACATATGGGCCGGGTCCACACGGCAATGATAGTACTGCATCATACAGTACTGCAGACGATCCTAGCCCGGTTTATGGGGGATTGGCCAGTTGGCAATTTTTGATTGGAGGTAAGAGGGGAGGCCGGCCCCACCCCTGTTGAATTTTTTTGGGGGGGGGGGGGAGGATTAGGAGGAAGGTTACGTAACATCTTTCGTAGGTGTAGTATTATTGCTAGTACAACCTCCGTCCGGAATTAACTGTCTCTGAAATGAGTGTTATGAGTGTATCTACATGTGTTTCGGTGTGTAGATACGCTACAGTTAATTTCGGACAGAGTGAGTACTAGAATAATAAGATTTGCAGTGTGTTACGAAAAATTTGTGGAAGCCATATAAGGACACTTGTTTATTTATCTCTTAAAGGTGGCTATCTTACTCCTTAGGACCTCTTTGATTCAAAGGTTTTTCATAGGTGTTTTAAGGAATTTCACTCCTTAGGATTGTTTATTGAAATTTCTATTTGCGAGTTATTTATTGCCAAAGAGGAGTCGGGTGCTACTTATTTCCAAAGAGAGTCGGGGAGTACTCGCCTCCGGAGAATACACATGAGATTTGTAGGAATTTCCCTACGTGGGTTGTTTGATTTGTAGTAGTATTGAATCCTATCAAGCATTTTCTCAGTGATTTCCTTGCGTAACATTTCAAAGAAACTTTTATGTTTGCTCAAACCTCTTGGAAAGAATCCTTTATTTTCTTACAATACAATCGATCATTTTTTGGTACACATTCATTCGTGTAGGATTCGAGTGGGCCAGTGTTATGACCGGCTTGGTCTATTCTAGGAAGAGGCCCACCGGGCATTAGTATTAGGGGCTTGGCCCACAAGTTATCTTAGGCAAGTTATCTTAGGAAAGTTATCTTAGGCTAAAGTTATAAATACTCATGTAAGGCATCGTTTTGAGGCAAGCAATAAAGACGACTATTATCTTTTGTTGCCCGGCTTCTAGAGGAGCCGGAAACCCTAGCCGCCGCAGCCAAGCCGCCGCCGCCCTCAACCCTAGCCGCGATGGCGCCCTGCCGCCGTCGCGCCCGTTCCTCGCCGCGTCCACTCCCTCCTTGCCCCTACAACCTTCGCAGTAGAGCCGGTAGGAACCCTAGTCCTACCAATTTGGTATCCCTAGGATCACAGTGGCGAACGGCGATTGCCTCCGGTGTCATGGGCTAGCCCGCGACATTCCCATCTCCATCGGCGGCGAACACTTTTCCATCACCTGTGCTGGGATCGATCTGGGCTGCTTCGACTTCATCCTCGGGGTGGACTTTCTCCGGACCCTCGGCCCCATCCTGTGGGATTTCGACGCGCTCACGATGACATTCTGGCGGCAGGGCCGCCGCATCCGGTGGGAGGGCATTGGGGGCGCCGCGCCTGCCGTGCCACACCTCCAGCTGGCTGCCGCGTCCTCGGAGGCCGAGCACCCCCTGCTGGATTCTCTTCTGCAGCAGCACAGCGACCTCTTCAACGATCCGCGGGATCTTCCGCCTGCCCGGGTGTACGACCATCATATTCACCTCGTACCAGGCTCCACTCCGGTGGCGGTGCGACCCTACCGCTACCCCCAGCTGCAGAAGGATGAGTTGGAGCGCCAGTGTGCCCTGATGCTCGCCGCAGGCATCATCCGGACCTCCACGTCGCCCTTCACGGCGCCGGCGCTTCTCGTCCGTAAGTCAGATGGCACATGGCGCTTCTGCATCGACTACCGCGCCCTCAACGCACTCACGCTCAAGGACAAGTTCCCTATACCGGTGGTCGACGAGCTCTTGGATGAGCTCCATGGGGCACGCTTCTTCACCAAGCTCGATCTCCGGTCGGGCTATCATCAGGTGCGCATGCATCCGGACGACATCGCCAAGACGGCGTTTCGCACCCACCATGGCCACTTCGAGTTCTTGGTGATGCCTTTCGGCCTCGCCAACGCCCCGGCGACGTTCCAGGCCCTGATGAACGACGTCCTTCGACCCTACTTACGGCGGTTTGTGCTTGTTTTCTTTGATGACATCCTTATCTACAGCGCCACCTGGGACGAACATCTCCAGCACGTCGCCATCGTCTTCAACGAGCTTCGGGCGCACCACCTCCACCTTAAGCGCTCGAAGTGCTCGTTCGGGACGCCTACCGTCGCCTACCTCGGCCATGTCATCTCGGCCGACGGGGTGGCTATGGACGCCGATAAGGTGGCGGCCGTCTCCGCCTGGCCGACGCCTCACTCGCCGCGGGCTCTCCGCGGGTTCCTCGGACTCGCCGGCTACTACCGGAAATTTATCCGGGAATTCGGACTCATCGCGGCGCCCCTCACGCGGTTGCTTCGCCGCAACGCCTTCGCCTGGGACGACGAGGCGACGACGGCGTTCGAGGCCCTCAAGGGGGCCCTCACGACAGGCCCCGTCCTCCAGATGCCCGACTTCGACCGGCCGTTCGTGGTGGACTGTGACGCCTCGGGCGCCGGGTTCGACGCCGTACTTCATCAGGGCGATGGGCCCCTCGCTTTCTTCAGCCGGCCTTTCGCTCCGCGCCATCTTAAGTTGGCAGCCTACGAGCGGGAGCTCATTGGCCTCGTCCAGGCCGTACGTCATTGGCGGCCATACTTGTGGGGGCGGACCTTCCACATTCGCACGGACCACTACAGCCTGAAGTTCTTGCTGGATCAACGGCTGTCGACCGTCCCGCAGCACCAGTGGATCAGCAAGCTCTTCGGCTTCGACTTCTCCGTCGAGTATCGGCCGGGCCGTCTTAACACCGTGGCCGACGCGCTGTCCCATCGCGATTCCGACCTCGCGCCATCCGCCGACGCGTCCGCTGGGACGGCCTTGTGCATCCGCTCCGGGCCATCGTTCGGTCTCTTCACCGACATTCGACGCGCCACTGCGACGGCAAATGACGCCGCACTTCTTCAGCAGCAGCTCGCGGCCGGCGACTTGGAGGAGCCATGGCGCTTCTCTGACGGACTGCTCCTCCATGGGCGCCGGATCTTTGTTCCGGCGCATGATGATCTCCGTCACCAGGTGTTGCAGCTCGCCCACTCAGCGGGCCATGAGGGTGTGCAGAAAACCCTCCATCGTCTTCGCGCCGACTTCTACATTCCTGGCGATCGTGCGCTGGTCCGCGACTGGGTTCGGTCTTGTCAGACTTGCCAGCGCAACAAGACAGAGACCCTGAGGCCGGCGGGGCTCCTTCAGCCCTTGGAGGTGCCGTCTCAGGTTTGGGCGGATATCTCCTTGGACTTCATCGAGGGCCTTCCCAAGGTGGGGGGCAAGTCAGTCATCCTCACGGTGGTCGATCGCTTCTCTAAGTACGCCCACTTCATCGCGCTGGGCCATCCATACACGGCGGCATCCGTGGCCCGGGCCTTCTTCGACGGCATAGTCCGTCTACACGGGTTCCCGACGTCGATCGTCAGTGATCGGGACCCAGTCTTCACGGGCCATGTCTGGCGCGACCTCTTCAGGATGGCGGGTGTCCAGCTCCGCCTGAGTACGGCGTTCCATCCTCAGACGGACGGTCAGTCTGAGGTGGTTAACAAGGTCATTGCCATGTATTTGCGTTGTGTGACAGGTGATCAGCCTCGCGCTTGGGTGGACTGGCTCTCTTGGGCGGAGTACTGCTACAACACTTCTTATCACTCCGCCCTGCGCGCGACGCCATTTGAGGTGGTCTATGGTCGACCACCCCCGCCTATACTTCCGGTCGACCCGGAGACGGCTCGGACGGCGGTTGCGGGTGACCTTATCCGCACCCGTGATGAGATGCTGGCTGAGGTCCGTCAGCGTCTCCTTCAGGCCAAGCAGACGGCCAAGCACTACTACGACGATCATCATCACGAGGCGGAGTTCGCAGTGGGTGACTGGGTGTGGCTGCGTCTTCTCCACCGCTCTACGCAGTCACTGGACCCGCGCGCGAAGCGCAAGCTTGGCCCTCGCTACGCCGGGCCCTTCCCTGTCGTGGAGCGCATTGGGAAGGTGGCCTGTCGTCTTCAGCTTCCAGCCCGCGCCCGCATCCACGACGTGTTCCATGTGGGGCTGCTCAAGCCTTTTCATGGCGAGCCACCGGCGGCTCCTCCGGCGCTTCCTCCAACCGCCGATGGTCGCATTCTTCCAGAGCCAGCAAAGGTGTTGCAGGCCCAGCTCCGTCGTGGCGTCTGGTTCGTCCTAATTCAGTGGGCGGGCCTTCCGGAGGAGGAGGCTACTTGGGAGCAGCGTGAAGATTTCCGTCAACACTATCCAGACTTTCAGCTCGAGGACGAGCTGTTTGCGCAGGCGGGGAGAGATGTTATGACCGGCTTGGTCTATTCTAGGAAGAGGCCCACCGGGCATTAGTATTAGGGGCTTGGCCCACAAGTTATCTTAGGCAAGTTATCTTAGGAAAGTTATCTTAGGCTAAAGTTATAAATACTCATGTAAGGCATCGTTTTGAGGCAAGCAATAAAGACTATTATTATCTTTTGTTGCCCGGCTTCTAGAGGAGCCGGAAACCCTAGCCGCCGCAGCCAAGCCGCCGCCGCCCTCAACCCTAGCCGCGACGGCGCCCTGCCGCCGGCGCGCCCGTTCCTCGCCGCGTCCACTCCCTCCTTGCCCCTACAACCTTCGCAGTAGAGCCGGTAGGAACCCTAGTCCTACCAGCCTGACATTTCAATTTTGTGTTCTTTTTCTACTACTTTGTTTTTGGGATCTTCCTAATTGTTATCAAAGCCAGTGACACTATAGTAGTAATAGTGATAATAAACTATGTAAAAGGGATACTTACTATGCTAGTAATAATTATAATAAACACTTTGTAAAGAAATTTGAATACACTATGCGTTGTGTGTGTAGGTTTGTTGCCGACTTTAGTCATTTTAGATATTGAACTTGTATGTTGGCTTTCTATGCTGGTATAATGTATGAACAAATGGAGGCATGTGACCTAGTGGTCGTTCATATACACCTTGGTTTAATCCTTGCGATTGACATTGTAACCGTACTTGTTCCGGTTACTCGGGCGGGACAAAATGTGATGGTGTTAAGTAGGCGAGGGAGTGTGCGGGTCTGCGTGCTTTGCGATGGTGTGTGCGGGTTAGTGCTAGCATAAGGACAACAGTCATGTATGACCAAAGCGACCAAGTTAATTTCAGTACAACTACCTTGGTGAAGCTACTTATTAAGCAAAAGTTAGTGATCATTTGTGCACAACGTGCAGTGCAAAACTGGTGGATTTGGCGCTTGACTCTGGGAAGATATATGAGGGGGAGGGTTTTAAGTACATCCAGCAGTCTTTTGACACCGGTACTTTGCACCTCATTGGTTTGCTGAGCGATGGGGGCGTGCATTCAAGGATCGATCAGCTGCAGGTTACACCATTTTTCTTCTAAGCAGAGTTCATTCTGCAGTGTAGTTCCAGGCTGATGTGAATGATTTGGCTGTGGCAGCTGCTTCTGAAGGGGGCTAGTGAACATGGAGCGAAGAGGATACGGGTTCATATCCTTACCGACGGTCGCGACGTATTGGATGGAAGCAGTGTCACATTCGTGGAAACGCTTGAGAATGATCTGGCTAAGCTACAGGAGAAGGGTGTTGATGCAAGGATTGCATCTGGTGGAGGCAGGATGTATGTTACAATGGACCGCTATGAGGTGATCTCTCCTATCCTATCCTACTTCAAAAAATTGTGTGTTTCTTCAGGGATGTACCCTGCAGCAGCAATACTGCAATTATAACTTCTTTTTTGCGAGATACTGCAGTTATAACTTTGTATTTCTTGTTGTTATGCAGAATGATTGGCAAGTTGTGAAGCGTGGCTGGGATGCCCAGGTTCTTGGTGAAGCCCCACACAAGTTTCCAAGTGCCCTTGAAGCCGTGAAGAAGCTGAGGGATGATGATCCCAAGGCCAACGACCAGTATTTACCCCCGTTCGTCGTCGTCGATGAAAGCGGAAAACCTGTTGGGCCCATAGTGGATGGAGACGCTGTTGTGACATTTAACTTCAGAGCTGATCGAATGGTGATGCTCGCAAAGGCGCTAGAGTACGAGGACTTGGACAAATTCGACCGTGTCAGATTCCCGAGGATTCGCTACGCCGGTATGCTTCAGTATGACGGCGAACTAAAGCTCCCAAGTCATTACCTTGTTGCTCCCCCGGAGATAGAGAGGACGTCCGGCGAGTACCTGGCGCACAATGGCGTACGCACCTACGCTTGCAGGTACATACTTTTGTGCTGTATAAAGAGCTTCTATCTCTGAACATTCTGGTACTTGAGCATGTCTTGTGGTTTTGACCTGTAGCGAGACAGTGAAATTTGGTCATGTCACCTTTTTCTGGAACGGGAATCGGTCGGGCTACTTCAACCCAAACCTGGAAAGGTACGAAGAAATTCCCAGTGACACTGGTATACCCTTTAATGTACAGCCAAGAATGAAGGCCGTGGAAGTTGCAGAGAAGGCACGGGATGCCATCCTCAGTGGCAAATTTGATCAGGTACTTGGCACAATGAGATCCTCCTCAAGCATAAATCCATGCATATGCATATGCATGTGCAAGTAGACAAATGAGATACTCATTTGTAACTGTTAATTGGCAACTACGGTGAGTAGTAAAACAGAGTGATGTGGTGGTTTTGTAGGTACGGGTAAACATCCCGAATGCAGACATGGTTGGGCACACAGGTGACCTTGAAGCCACCATCGCTGGGTGCAAGGCCGCTGATGAAGCCGTCAAGATTATTCTTGACGCCATTGAACAAGTAGGTGGCATCTTCGTGGTCACCGCTGACCATGGCAATGCCGAGGACATGGTGAAAAGAGACAAATCCGGGAAACCGATTCGCGACAAAGACGGGAATGTGCAGCCCCTTACCTCACACACACTGAATCCAGTGAGTGCACATTTCATCATCAGACGCCCGGTGCTATGTATATCTATATGCACGAGCACGACTGAGTGTCCCGTTCTCATCGTCTTACTGAACCCGGCTGCAGGTCCCCATCGCCATCGGAGGTCCAGGGCTTGCGCCAGGGGCTACATTCCGGGAGGACCTTCCGGATGCCGGGCTCGCTAACGTCGCGGCGACACTCATCAACCTCCATGGTTTCGAGGCCCCTCGTCACTATGAGCCAACTCTCATCCAAGTCTCGCCGGTTCCCTTCTGAATCCGTCATCTGCCGTTCCCCTTCCCTTTCTGTGATTGGCGCAGCCATGCTTATGTCTACCTAGTAAATAAATGTCCACCCATGTACCACCATTTTCTTTCTTTCTTTGAATTGATGTCCACTTCTGTATCTGAATCCGTCCGTGTGTGGTGATACCGTACCCGTATGTAGTAGGAGTATCTATTTTGTGCCTCTTTTTCCTGGGTTTAGGTTTGTTGGGAGAGCGCTTCTGACCTTTGTAATCATGCAGCGTTTTCAGGATGATTGCTTGGCACGCTCCAAATTCAGTGAGAATTATTTTTTTACGCCAAATACGTAGCTAAATGAGAACTTGGAACAAGAAGTCGCCTTCAGAGTTTTAGCTTTAAAAATCCCAGAGGTTCGCGACACCAACAGTAGATCATCAATCAGTTCTAGTCAAGCTGCCTGATATAACCAACTAGCTGGATGCAGTTAAATCTGTTTTTTTTCTTTTGCAGCAGTCATCAGTCAAGATCACCCGCAAAAAAGAAAAATAGTAGTACCAGTCAAGATAACATACCGGTCATCTAAAACAACTCAGAAAAATACTTAAAAGATGTACAGCAAGACATGAGCAAAGTAATGATATGCGGACCGCTAAGGAGAAGCTAATATCGAAGAGCAGGAAAGCAGAACCGGACACAAACAACCTGGCTCCGTTCTCAACAATCAGTCACCTCAATCCATTTTTACATCTAACGTATAACAACGCATGCTATCTATCGAAGCTTTGACTCGTTGGTTTTGCTGCTCCGGAAGTTTGAGAGGGAGAAGAATGACCTTGATGCTGCTGCAAGTACAAAGAGGCACAAACAAATGTATTAGTGGTGCTTTCACGTCTACTCAACTCTAGTACTCCCTCTGTTCCGAATTACTTGTCTCGGATATGGATGTATCTAGAACTAACATACATCTAGATACATCCATTTCTACGAAGTAATTCCGAACGGAGGGAGTAGATACAAGTGACCATAATTTTGTTTGGGTAAAAGGAACTAGCCTTTAGTTGACGGTGCAGCTCCAGGCCTGTCCCGTAGCCTATCCGAGCCTGTGGCATTGAAGCTGCTGGCCGTTGATTGAGCTGAAAAACAAGAGGTTTAGATTCGACAAGGTAGACCTGCAATTTTATTCATAGGAAAATGAATAACTACGTGTATTTCATAGAAACACATAACGGTTATGTTTATGTAGATTCACTTTGCGCTATCATATTGTCGATGTTACGTTGCGGCGCGCTGTGTATGACCATCTTGGAAGGAACTTTAGATGTAAAATACTGAGAGCCTCAAGCACTAAAGTATGAGATGCTTTCTGCTTGAAAACTACAGCATGTAGGATGAGAAGCTCCCGCTGAATTATGGCTGTAGAAGTACCTGATAAGATGCTATTAGTCTTGGAACCATCAAAAGTTCTCCTGCTGGAATTTACACCGTCACCAGCACCGGATTCTTCTTGTTCATCCTCTCCATCAGAAACCACAGATGGGCTGGCCAAACCATTAGTGTTGTTGTCTCCTTTGTTTTTCCGAGCAAATTTAAGAAGTCTCTTGAATCCTTTTGGAGAATCTTTATGAAAAACTATTGCGGGTGGGTTTTCAGCATTTCCCCACTCGATTATTTCTGGTTCGTTGCTATCTGCTTGCAACATTTGTGACAACGAATGACGGATTCTTGGGCTTGATGACGGCAATGGTTCAATTGCTGGCGAGGTGACATCCTCGCCTGTCACGCTTTCACCCACATCAGTAACTTCTTGATGATCCACTTCAACCCAGGCAGCTGATGAGATGTCCATGTCCTCGTCAAGAGGTTTGACCTCAACGACAGAGGGCTCAACCTGGTCACTGGGGCCCATTTCGGCTGCGCTTAAACTCGAGCCCGGGTTTTCTGTTTTTTCAACATGTAAGTCATTATCGATCGAAATTTCTAAATTTTCATCAACATCATGTGCTGGTTGAGCAAGATCAGCCTCTGGTACCTTGGTAGTTGGCTCGGTTGTCACAGGAGATTGCTCCTTATCTTCCGCACGGGTAACAATTCCACTGCCCTTTGAAGAATCACCAAGCTGCGGCACTTTACTCTTAACAGCACCAGAACCAACACCTTGACTAATCCCAGTGGCTTTCTTCACGGGTTTGGGTTCTACTGGTACAACACTGCTTTTCTTTGGGACCTTGTTATACATGCCTGACTTTGTCATTGCACTTGATTTTTCTTCTGATGCAGGTGAACTTTTTGCCACTCTGCTCGGCTTTGTTGCTGTCCTTGTCTTCTTATCTTCCTGCCCCTTAATGGCTGGCTTTGTCGCAGTCACAGGTTCCTTCTTGTTCTTCACTGCTGGAAGGGGTTTCTCCACCTTTGAAATCGGCTGAGGTGCCAAGGATGCTGTCGCGGTCCTTCTCCGGCTAGTTGGTGTCGATGTTGAAACTGCTCCAGGAGAGTTTTTAGTTTTCTGTGCAGTACTACTAGTTGCTTTAGTCAAAGATCCTGACCATGAACTACGGGTAGCTGGTGCAGGTGATGGTTTGGGGGAACTTTTTTTTGCTGGTGTCTTTGAGATCACTTCCTTTGGCAAGACTGGAGGTGATGAATTTCTCCTTGCCCTTTGTGGAATAGGTGAGTTGCGCTTCTCTGTTATGATGCTAGTCTTGGGGGTAACTGCTGCTCTGTTCTGCCCAACGGATTCCTTCAAGAGCTTGGTGCTCGTCTCCTTTGCTGGTCGCGTTACACCTTTCTCTGTTCGAACCTTCGTGTCTCGCTTCTCTCTTTGAAGTCCGCCTTTCTTCTCACTTGCAGAAATGAGCCCGGTAGCAGTTACATTGGCGCCTGCAAACTTCCCAGGCATGACCTCCATCATTTTCATTAACATCTGATTAAGTTCGGCTTCCTTCTGGCGATTCCACTCAGCAGAGGCCATTGCCCTATCACTGTTTGACTCCTGCCCAGAATGTGTTTGTTCAGCAGAAATGTTAGTGTGGGATGAGACCACATTTTCCATGTCCGACACTGTGATGCCATGGCCATCAGCATCGTAACTTCCTGCCTCAGGTGCAACTACACTGTTTGGCGCTGCATCTGTCTCAGCCTGTAATTCAGCTTCATTCTTCTCTGCATCAGATGCCATATTGTTAGATTTGCTTTGAGAGGTAGAATCTGAGGTCTTTTCTCCCGATGTATTGCTGTTCAAAGAGTCACCCATTCCTGAACTCCACCGACGCAGTACAGATTTGGTCGCGACCAAGCCGGCTTTCTTACTTTCAGAATCCAGATTCTCACCCTTCTGCTTCTTCTCGAAAAGGCTAATCGCATCTTGCACGCTCATTCTTCTTACATTATTGTCGGATCTCCTTGGCGGCTGGTCTGTTTCACCATTGCAGCTGCTTTCATCATCTTTATCCAAAGCAACTCTCTGGCTAGGAGGGAAGTAACTTAGGCTCTTGATGGCAATTGGCATTGACCTACGAGATCCTGATCTCCCAATTTGAACCCTTCGCATTGGAGAAGCAGACCTCCTAGGAGAAGCAGATCTCATAAGGGGGCGGCTTCTTTCAACAACAGCTTCATCTTCATCGGTGGACTCAGAGGAATCGTCGCTTTCCATTGACATTTTACGTTCAACTTGTGCAAGCTTTGCTGGGGAAACATTACTGGTGATAGGCCTTTGGATATTGGTTTGGGAACTGATATCACGAGTCTCAAGTGCATCATCCTTTCTCTCAGCAGTAGAAGCTTGGTGTGGGGGTAGCACAGAGGGCTGGCAATCCCGGATCAACAGTAGGCACCTCACCAACCAACTAAAGCAAAACGAGAAATGATGACAATTAGCTTCTTGTATCACACAAAAAAAAGTACAATGGAATGACCTTGTAGAAATGATCTGATTGTGTGCGTGTGTGTGTGTGTGGGAGGATAAGTTTGTAGTGATTTTTGCAGCATACCTAAACTCTGATGTCCCAAAATGCTGAACAAAACCAGACAAATCTGATACTTCTTTATTCAACAACTTAGAGCCAACTGCTCGACTCAATAATACCAAGATTTCTTCTTTCAGTGCTGATAGCCTCAAATCCAGTGCTCGAAGTAACTCGTTCCTTCAACATTTAGTTATAGAAAATGTCAACTAATAGATGGGAAAAAATAGTGACAGAAAAAGGAAAAAGAAAAGGCTTTACTTTGTAGCCACTGAGGAGTTTGGGCCAATATTTCCCTGAAAGTAATTTTGAGAACTAAAATGTGAGCAAACAAAACATAAAAATGCACAAAAACATAAAGCCATCAGAAGTTTTGCACAAATGGAAATTACCTGCTGTGGTTTGCCAACGGTGCTGGAGAGACCACCTGCAAATTAGAATATCATCATAAACTGAGCACTCTACCAACATTAGCCAGAATAAGACATTCTGTAAAGAAATCCCTTGCCATCCATAGAAATTGCTTGTACTAAGTCAAAACTAAAAACAGTTACCTATAGGTTTTAGTGCTCAATTTTTTTAATAGAGTGTTTTCATTTGCATTGACGCGCATGCAGAAATGTGAAGTGTGAACATTTTCAACAAACCCAAAGATAATATTTTAGAGCATCAAAACATTTTATGTCAGACCAAATGCCTCGGGTTCCGATTTTTTTAAGTCAAAAGAAGGGTTGAACTTATCCAATTAGAGCAAATAGTGTCTGCCAAAATGCATTTGCCTATATAAATCACGTGTGAGTGCAAGACAGCAATTTTTATTATGTTTTCACGTCTTTGACAGATAGATAATTTCTAGAATTTGCAGCAGGCAGCTAATTTCTTCTAGTGATAGGCAAAGAATCATGGGTACGATAGTAGGATTCGTTATCTATGGACACAAGCAAACAAAATGGATGGACCAAGGAAAATATGTCAATGGCCTCAATGCACCAACAAAGTCTTAAAGATATCAAAACACAATGCACCAACAAAGTCACCAACTAAATAGTCAAGGAACCAACTAAAGTCACCAATGAAGTACTGTGATTCATCAACCATTTGAGTGTTATGCTTGACAAAAAATGTGATTTCAACCAGGGAATGAGTAACAGGCTCTAAGAGTAGAACTAAACTGTTATTAAGTCCATCACTCATAGCACTAAAATGGTAAAGTGAATCCAAAATTTGATTAGATAGGCTTCATAAAAAGGAGACAAAAGCCATATTGCATACAGCCATACATGCTGAAAGGTTGTGATGGCTTTCGAGTACAAAGAACAATGGAAGAAGCAAGACTTTCTTTGAATGTACCTGTCAAAGCACCACCCATAAGATTTTGTTGTTCCTGCATAAAAAATGGATTTTGTTATTTACGGCGTCTGCTGTTTTTCTAGATAAGAACTGAACTTAAATGTGCAAGCAAACTTAGCACAGAAAATTTGTTTTACTTCTTTTGGGACAAAATTATGATACCTTGGACTGTAGATAATCATGAAACTTTCTAGTTTCCTCCAGCTGAGACATTTCCTGTAAAATCCCATTCGCCGTTTTGGATGCATCAGGCGAATTTATGATATGTAGAAATCTGGTAGGGATGTTCAATTTAGTTACGATTACAACTATAAAAAACACAAGTAACTAGAAAAAGGTTAAGGTGAAAGACCTCTCTAAGGTGGATTTTGTGAACCAGGTAGAGCCTTTTGCATCCCCAGCCAATAACAGCTTAAAAGAGCCACTTGATGAACGTGATTGGAAATTTTTGGCATCTTCCAAGTGCAGGACTAGTTGGTCGAAAGGACCAGATGCTACTGATTCGGCACTCTCTCCATTACAAGCAATTGCCTCATACCTGATGAAGGAAAGGTTTCACAATACTGGGCGGGTCAGAATTTATATCAGAGATTGTGAATCATAAAAGACTCAATATGGCATATCCATGAAACAGTTTTCAGCCAAATGCAGCGACGAAAATCTGAAGCACACTTCATAAGCTCAATCACGGTGAACAGAGTGCTTCACCTGTTCTTGGTCAATGACACTTGGAACACTGCAGAATCAAGCTCCACGTCGCCAGCAACTCTCCCCTCCATTTTGCCCACAACGACAAGCACAGCAACCCTCTATAGATCGTATCTGCTCCTTGTCCACTTCAAATACCTGACAACGGGAATATCAGCAGAAACGTCACCAACCTTGCAAAAGGAAACAGATAACAAAGAAGAGAGATAATGCTACTGCCAAGGTCAGAAACGCTAATATGTCAACATCTATAATAATAAGTGATTAAATGTTCCATGCCCAAATATGCAGGTTACTTTTCAGCATGAGGGTACCAACCAAGCATAGAGCAAACTGATTGTGCATGTATCACCGAACCAACTCCACACCTAAGTCATTCATTCCGCTCGATTATGTTCCCACAGCACAGACAAACTTATAGGCTTCTATAGCGGTAAAATAGCATGTGGTACGAGTGTAGTATGCCTCAATTTCCTTAGTTAACGCAATCAGATTCATAGATCAGAGAAGCAGAAAAGCAGATACAATTCAAACCCAAAAGACAAAATTCTAGTACCATCAGTGCAGATCCTTCATCATCAGAGCTACCAAACTAAGCACTGGACGCATTGAATCCGAAATGGAGGGTTTCTAAGCGATCGAAAGTTTGGAGCCCGCGGGGGCTCCCGGATCCAAAACCCCAAAATCCCTCGCAGACAAAAATCCAAAGCCCTAGAGATCCAGGCAGGCCAACTCCACTGATTCCTGGCTCCTATGGCTCGCCAAAAAACAGAACGGAAGAAGGCGGATCCAGATTCTGGAGTAGACAACGCCCGCTCACCGACCCACTGCCTCAAGCTTGAGCTCAAGCAAGCCACCCCCACCCAGGTCCGAGGAGACCGCAGCAAAAACACCCGAGAAAACTAAGGCAGGGAGACGAATGCCTCACCAGATCAAGCGGCGGCGGCCTCCGCCTCCCGCATTCGATCCGGCGCCGCGCCGACTGGATCGAGGGCTCGGAAGTGATGGAGAATTTTTGTTCCGTGAGTCACTCCTTTTTTCGCTGGGGGCAGTTGCAGTTGCAGCAGCGAGTGGGGGAATGGACGCCAGGAAAAGGCACAACTGCGGAATGCGGGGTTTAAATGACTGAGGGCCAGTTGAGGAACTGACACTGGGTATTGCACTTATTTACTGTCCCGCCACTGGCCTGGTGTTTTGTGTACCCGTGGAGTGCGCTTGCGGTTTCAAAAGGAGGCCGTCGGTCGGTGGGACGCGTCGGGAGAATTTACCATAACGCCCTTCCGGGGAATTATAGGTAGGAAACGTACTCCGCTTTTGCGCGCGCTGATTTCTTTTTTGTTTAAGAAATCTGATTGACAATTCCGACGAAATATTGAAATGAATAGTAACAATAATACAGTATTGGGGATTGCATCATTCAAATTTAAAGCACATGCGATGGAGAATATCCGGCAAGGAGAATGTTGAGTAATTAGCATTATTCTGTGTAGAATGACTAAACTTAGGTTGGCATAGTGGTGAGTAACTTGGACTAGTGCATGCATATGTTACTAGTCTATGTTAGTATCTTTATAGTAGGTAGTAACATATGGATGATAACATGCAAGTCTTCCTTAATTGAGATATAGACTCATTTTACCTCGGGGTGTGTTATGTTACAGTAACATATTATATTACTACAAGCATCTTTTTTCTCATTATTAACTCCATGCCACATAAGCAATTTTTTCTTAGGATGTGCTATGTTACTACTACCTCCGTTTCAGTTTACAAGTCCTACGCGTATACCTAAATTGTCAATTTTATCACCTTAATATAAACTATATAACACAAAAATTATACGGTTTGAAAATAGAACATCTGAAGTTTATATTGATATATTTTTTGTAATATATGACGTGTATTAGGTTGGTCAAATTGACGACCTAGGGACACGCGCACGCCCTGTAAACTGAGAGAGAGGTAGTACCTAAGTTACGCCCACTATGGCTAGCCTTAAGCAGCAATTAGATTCATACTCTCTCTTTTCCGGTTTATAGATCTTATCTTAAAATTTTAGTTTTTTCATTTTATAAGACTCAATTTGGTTGTTCCCCGTCACATGTTCAGATTCCAAAATATATTAAATCATTACATGCAAGTATTAAAAGAAAATTGATCAATACATATACTTTATGCATGCATGTATTGCAATTAATACATTGGTAAACATAATTTTTTGAGAAAAACAAAAGCACTAATTGTGTGTTTTTGCAAACTACAAAAAGTATTCCACCACTCACCATCTACCTTAGTTGGTGAGATTTTTGAATTAAGCTCTGTAAACCGAAAAGGAATGAGTAGTTCATAGTACAGAACCTTGAACTTGTAGGTAAATTATGTGTTCAACAAATTCAAACACCAAACTCTAAAACCCCAGTAATTGCAGGTCAATTGGTGGAAAAATTATCTGCACATCGATTTGATCGTGATTTTATGGTCAGAGCCACAAGGACACCCAAAACCCACCGTTTGCGTTTGTGATAGCATCGTATTGAAGGAGCAGCCGAAAGATGCGTGTGGTTTGTGCGTATACTACTACATCGTATATGTACATGGATGTTTATGTTGGTGTAATGGACGTTATCTATACTACTATTAAACAAGCAAACATATTCATTGCTAAGTGCACCTAGCCTAAGCTACACAAAATATCATGGACCAATTACAACCTCACGATCAGATTACTTAATTAGATCTAACCATTAAGATTAGACTAACCCTCAGGCAAAACTGCGCTTAGCAATTTTCCTCGGCGGAAGAAAACTCTGCCGTCCCACCTCTGCAAGCGATCATGCAAGCCATGAAAACAGAAAACTGATCGCAATCAGATCGCCTCAAAACAACTACCCCGCGACGCATGCCACCTGCCTCTGCCCGCCGGATGCTCCTACTCCCTCGAGGGTCGCCGCCTGACCCTCCTCCTCTGCCACCGCCGACGCTTGCCTTGCCTCTTTTTCCCTTGTCACCATTGATCTGTGTTGGCCTCCGCCCCCGCCGCCGCTGGCCGGCCTCTCCTTATGCACAGGTCACCACCCACCGCTCCTTCGTTTGGCCGCCGACCGATGCAAGTGGCTGTACACCGCCACTGGCCTATCCTTGCGCGCAGGCCGCACACTCAGGAAGAACGCGATGAAGGAGTAGGTGAAGGACATGATAACGGCGATGATGGAGACAAAGGTGGCCGATCTCCAGGCCCGGGAACTATGAGAGGACGACCTCGGCAAGGCGGAACATCACCAGGTACATCGCCCCATCCTGCTGCAGTTTGCGTCGTGGCCCTTTTAATGGCGGCAGTTGCTGGGCACCACAGACCTGCACTCTCAAGGCAAGGAACTTCTTTCAGTCCATGACTTTTATGAACAAAATATTTACAGATATTCAGAAGCAAAAGAGGCTTAAATAGTAAAACTGTCTGTGCTTACATGATGCCCGTGCCAACTGTGATGCATAGACAACTGTGTACTGTGCATTGCCACACACAGCTACATCTCTAGGCCCTGCATGGACATGATCAAGAGTGTGAGACCCATTTATTCTGCCTAACAACAGACATGCATGCATGCTGCCAATGTCCATCCATACATGCCAGGAGAAGTTAATTCAGGATTATTTGTTACCGAGGCAGGAGCGAACGGCGTCCATGTACATGTGTATAGTTTCGTTTGCCATGGATGGGTTCCGGGAGCGGTAGTAGTCGGAGATGAGGACAACGATGTAGTAGGTGATGTAGGCGCAGGCAATGAGGACGATGGGCCGAGGACCCAGCCCATCTGCGCCACGCTCTGCATTAGCGCCAGCACACCGGACCTTCTATCATTTTGATCTTTGTAGGGATCTTGACCTTAAAAGAGGGTTTCCACAGGTGAAACTGGGCAAGATGTATTGCTCCAAATTTGAATCTCACTACAGCGCACCAGCAATTAGAGGATAGGTATTATTATGAAGATATAAAAAAATCATCGGGTGGATATTTTTAACAAGAAGTACAGAACTAAGTTGTGGTTGAAAAAACACTTCAGCAAAAATGGAATAGCAATGTGATAGCTTTATATAGTGCTTCAGTGATAGCTTTGTACACTGCTTCAGTGTTTATAATGGAGTCCATTGCAGTTTAGATAAATGAAAAAGGAGGGACAACAACACAAAATTCAAGTACAACCAAGCATTTTTATTTGTTTGTGTTTGTAACATTAGTATAACCGAAGTTGCAAACTGGAAGTATGTGAAGGAAACCGTTATAATAAAGTACATAGCAAAAAATAGTAGTACAGTAAAATATGGACACTGGTGTAACTGAAATAGCTTGTTTTGAAATTTTAACTAATGCATCCCTCATCAAACTAGAACACAAAATTCTGCTATGAAAGTGATTCCTTAAGATTATATTTCAGGGTGAAACATTTCCCAACAGAAAAGTGTTTGTTACTGCTCGTTTGGGCCAGCAAGCTCCTTTCTGGTTAAAAGGATTTGAGTGGAAGGTTGATTGCAATGAATGCAAGCAAGCATGCTTCTACTGAGCCTTAGAAGAAGCCAAGGAGTATGTTCCAGAACCTCTTTTGTATTACTTCATCACAAAAAGTTACTGCAATATTTGCTTTTTTCCTAAATATACATGATAGACTTGAATGATTTTCTGTTATATTGCAAGATGCCCTATTAGTGTGATCATAACAATTCTTTGTAATCATTGGTCGGTGTCATGAAGCAGAGCTTATTTTGTGGATAGATGCATTGGTTTATGTTTCAAGCCTTTTAGATTTTCCCTAATAATATGGAGTTGATTACGATGAATGATTCGCTTCTTTGCGAATTTCCCATGTGTGTAATTACAAAAAAATTGGTTCTCGGCATTACCTATTTGATAGGAAAAACTTGAATACAAAGGTTTGGCAATATGTTCACTAGGGTTTTAGTCCGAGTAATTTTTTTTGGTGTGTTACAACATTTTTAAACATCTCTATTGCCTCTCTTATGTTGGTACATCAATGTATTTTCATCATTTTATTGATATATTATCTTTGTATGATGAATGCTAATTGTTTTCACATGATAATACATGCGTTGCACTTGCAAGCTTACTATTTATTTAAAACTGAAAACAAAACATGTAACCTGATCCATTCTAAACACTAAAGAAGTTGCACTTCCTGATTCCAGAGTGTAAAATGGTGCATTTGAATGTCTTCTTGTTGGAACTATGCAGTTATGCGATATTCTTCTTTCATGTAGATATCCTATTAGGTGAGAGCGTCAATGAGGTTTTGTTGATCTATCATGAACCGGTTTAGAATAAATGTTTTTGAAGTATATATGCTTGTGGTAAGACGTGTAAGAAATATTTAGAGTTGCCGATGAAGGTAAACTGGAACTTTGATTTAGTAAACAAATATGCCCAACCATCACATCAAGGAAACGTTCCATAGGCAACCCCAAGGATTTCCCAAACTATAAAAATAAAGTGCAATGCAACTCACAATCAAAACATACCCGTCCATTCAGACTTGTTGCTCCCATTCCCTTTCGGCGCCTTCTTCTTCTCCTTCATGAAACTGAACCATTAAGGATCGCATCGTCAACACAGCCACCAACTAATAAGTGGATTAAAGGAAACCCAAAACTAGGAAGAAAGCTTACTCTTTTTCGATTGGTAGTAGAATAGCTGCCGGGATTGCGAGTTTGCGAGCAGGGACCTCCAGTCTCGGACCTTCCCGTCCCTATTTATTGGCCAATGAAGCCCGTCTCCCCAGACTGGAAGTCAGGCAGCGACCCACGAGACACAAGCCAGCGCCCTCACCGCCGGGCGGCGGCGGCGGCGAAGGCAGCACCGCGCGGAACACGCCATGGCCCCCGAGCAGATAACCCTAGGGATCCGAACATTGCACGGAGTGAGGTGATGCACCTGTTGACGAACCAAATTAACGGGGAGGAGCAGGCGGTGGGGTCGGAGAGATAGAGTAACCTGGAACTGGGACGAGCGCGGGAGAGGGTGGAGAGGCTCATGGCGGCGGCGGTGATGTTTACTAAATCAGGAGGAGGGAGGAGCCTCGGCGTCCGGGCGAGCATGTCGAGCTTGAGCACCGTCTCGGTCACTTCGGCGACCGGATTCGATGAAGGAGCAGGGAAGAGCAGGGGTGTGCGATTCCCACGCCTCCGACGGCCAGTTCCGCGGCCGGATTTGACATTAAGGGGAGGAGGAGCAGGGGCGACCATGGGAGAATGGGGAACAGCAAGGAGATGCGAGGGGGCGGTGGGGAAGTGACCAGATTGTTTTTCTTTCGTTAATACTGTATACACGTACTCCGTGTTGACAGTGACTCACCAGAGAAATTGTAAGTGAGTGCGGCTTGTCCAAATAAAAAAAGAATTATCTTCTGACTGACTAGGTTGTATTATCATGAGGGAGGTTCCTTCCTCGATGCCTTCTCCTTGAACAATCGATGAAATACACAACTAGCTTGCACATATTTAAGGTGCACGGTCAGTTTCATTTTGTGTAAAAAAAATAGAGGTGAGTTTTTCTTCAAAGATGTCTCCACCAATCCGCCTACATAGACAATCCCTTTGTTTGCAAAAAAAGGCAAGTGTGAATTGTCCTCGATTTTGAAATTATGAAAGTTTCTTCCCCTCTTACATCAGGCAAGTGTCTAGAGGAAGTTTTGCTTTTGTTTAGGCTCAAGAAACAAACTATTGCACAGTACTGCGGATATGGTATAGTGCTCTTCTCTTCCAAAAAATGCATAGCAAAATTTCAGGGGCCTGCAGATGATTTCTTGAGTAACAAATTTTAGGAGTTCAGACTAATTTTCTTATGATAGTTCAGACATGCTGCCAATGAAATTCATCCTCTTTAGAAAACAACAAGTTGTTTACTTATGTGTTGTTCTGTGATTAGACTGTAGGGTAAGTTACTTTTTAATGAACCAAGATTCAAGTTTTGTTTTATTTTGATAGTTGTACCTTTTTCTTCTACAATTTACAAATATTCTCACTAATTTGGGATGTAACAATGGTTAATCCGTCCTTTCATGTTTTTTCATAATTGCTTTGGGTATCTGTTAATTATGCATGAATCCATCTTCGCACACGCTGCATTACTACATATATGTATTCGAATTTTTCTAATATATCTTTTATGACATCATGGCACTGAACCATGAGTGAAGCAAAAATGTATACAACTGAGGGGTATAAGCACATTTGGCTGCTGGACTAAACATTACATATTTAGTAACTATTTCAAATCATAAAATTTCATGATGAAGAAATCAGCTTGTCCATTTGCTATATGGCTTGACTCTTTTCAATCTTACTGATAACGAAACTGTTTTTCTTCTATGATATGATGAAACAAGGGCATGTGTGAGACAGGAGAGGCAACGTATTTGACTCTCATCATGTTGAAATTGTTGCAGCCATGTGTGATGTCAATTTTTATGATGGGGCAGAGGGTAGAATCAAGATGATATGGCTACAAAAATAGCTTATAACTAATTACTAGGTACTAGCATCATATGTTACATAAATTTATTGATCTTGAACTTATTTGCATGCCCTTTATTTGTTCGTCATTTAGCTGTGTTTCCATCCCAAAAAAATTATTATCAGTAATAATACATGTATAGTACTCCCTCTGTCCCATAATATAAGAACGTTTTTCAAGCTATGTTAGCTTCAAAAACGATCTTATATTATGGGACGGAGGGAGTAGATGATAAACTATTTTAATAATTATTAGATGACAATTAAGACGTGCGTTGCACGTGCATACTTACTAGTGGGAGATAATGAGATTAGCAATAATACTTTATCCCTTTAGATTTGAACCTAGTTGGATTTTGTGAAAGGGTTTCATGAACTTTGTGGGAAAAACTCCCGCAAAAAAAAGAACTTAGTGGGAAAATATATGGAATGAATCTATTGTTGCTGAGGACAGTCTGGATGTCATGCAAAAAAACTCAAGAGTATGAGCAAATCGAACATATAAAGGACGAGCGGGGTGCTTGGCAGGCTCGCTGCGTCCACGTACTCTATGAATAGTTGGTGAGAAAGCGGGCAGCGTGGGTGAGCGAGCGGGCAGCGTGGGCGAGAAAATAAAAAGGGGAATATCAGAAAGGATGGGAGAGGAATTTAAGAGATCAGATCCTGAAAATAATAAATATCTAACTGATGAGCTAAAGACATGGAAATCTTGGAAGAAATTTAGCCCCTTGCCAGCCATGAAAAATTTCGGCCAGAGCTCTATTTGTAAGTCTCTCGAGGAAGAAGAAGGCTACTGACACAAGAGATCTTGAGAGGATTGGTTCCTTGAGGGAGACAATAATACTTGTTACTTCCATATACTCCCTCCGTTCCTAAATACTTGTCTTTTTAGAGATATCAAATGGACTACCACATACGAATGTATATAGACATATTTTAGAGTGTAGATTCACTCATTTTGCTCCATATGTAGTCATTTGTTGAAATCTCTAGAAAGACAAATATTTAGGAACAGACGGAGTAATTGTTAATGGTAGCAGGATAAAAAGCACATTTATTTTCTAAATAATGGATAATTTGTGATTCAAGGGACCACCGGTCTTGTTGATCATGCTTCCAACTATTACAATGAGCTTTCTTGACCTACTAAAGGTTTTAGTTGTAGATTAAGAAGTGATGTGTGGACTAAACATGAGAAACTGTGAGAGGAAGATAATATGGAACTCAACAAACCTTTTAGTGGGGAAGAAATTAAAAAAAGTGATTGATGGTATGAAAAAGGATAGAACAACAAGGTGTGATGGGTTTCCTATTGAATTCTATCAAGCATATTGGCACTTTATCAAAGATGATATTATGGTGTGCTTCCATTAATTTCGTGTTGGAAAGGTAGACCTGAGCAGAATAAATTTTGCTATTATAACTCTTATTCCAAATGGAGCAGATGCATATATTGTTTAGAGATACAGACCAATTTGTCATTTTGCCTCTGTTTATAAAAAATACCCAAAAGCTATGGTTGATAGAGTTAAACCTTTTTACGGGTAAACTTATCTCTATAACCCAGAGTTCCTTCATTAGAGGGAGAAATATTATGGATGGAGTCATGTTTTGACATGAAATATTACATGAGCCAAGGAGGAAAAAGCAACAAGGGGTTGTTTTGACGCTGGATTTTGAAAAGTCTATGACAAGGTAAACTGGAATTTACTTTTTTATAGCGTGAGAGAAAGAGGGTTTAATGATAGTTGGATGTGGTGGTTCCATACTATGCTTAAAGGGGGACTCTCGGTGTTAAGTTAATGATATTGTTGGTAAGAATTTTGGCAGCTTAAAAGGGGTGAGGCAAGGTGAGTAGGTGACCCCTTGTCTCCTTTCCTCTTTAATATCAGTGCAAATTGTCTTTAGAAAATGGTGAAGATGGCTCAAGACATTCGGAAGTTTGTAGGTTTGATACCTCACCTTATATATAAAGGGGTGGCCATTATACAATTTGCTCATAATACCATTTTGTTGATTTAAGATAATGTTGATTCTGCCAGGAATTTGAAGTTGTTGGTATATTTTTTGAACAAGTGTCTTGGTTGAAAATCACTTTCCAGAAAAAGTGAGGTCCTTATGATCCTGCATGATGATGATAGAGAACACATGCACACTAACACTTTCAATTGCCAGCACGGGACATAGCCTATTAAGTATGTAGGTGTGCATGTGTGTCTGTGTGTGGGAGTAAGTTACATGTTGAAGATGGGGTACCCGCTGAAGAGAAGCTCCACCAAATACTAGATGGTTGATAAGCCGGTACCTGATAACCCACAAGTATGGGGGGTCGTTTGTATCCCTTTTGAATAAATTAGAGTGTCGAACCCAATGAGGAGCTAAAGGTAGAATTAATATTCTCTTCAAGTTCTATCGACCACCAATGCAACTCTACGCACACTTAACATTCGTTTTACCTAGAACAAGAATAAAACTACTTCGTAGGTGTAAGAGGATAAGTTTGCAAGAATAAAACTAGAAGTACTTAGATAGAATAAAAATAGGAGTAATTTGCAAGGTAATAAAAGTTAGTTGTTTAGTAGAGAGCTTTTTGTAACACGAAGAGAAAGATTGTCCATAGGCAATTGAATATAACACGGTAGATACTTATCATATGCAATGAGGGAGAGGCGTAGTCTCATGGTGTGCTCACGGCAGATGCCATGGGCAAGCTTATCGAACGTGGTTGGGGCTGAAGGACGACAGTGGGTTCCGTAGGCAAGATTGGGGATAAGCAGCGCGCGACATGAGATGTAGCCAGGTTTGGGGACCTCCGTGGGTGGTAACACCCTTGGTCCTACCGGATCTACTATGAGGATCACAAGAGGATTACAATGGTGCTCCTTGAGCTGTTTGGGTGGAGGAGGAAGAAGGAGCTAGCTTTCCCTCTTCTCCTTGCGTGTGCGTGTGTGTGGAATGAGCCGGCCCCCTCTTTGGGGGGCTCCTAGGAGGTCTTATAGCCTGGCCTCTGCTATTTGTGAGTTGCGTTGGGATTTCCCCGAAGAGGAGGGGATCATGCAGTACAGTAGAGATAAGTATTTCCCTTAGTTAAGAACCAATGTTATCAAGCTAGTAGGAGAACCATGCAACACCTCGTTAGCAGCACCTATACACAAAATAACAAATCCTTGCCCCCAACACGAACAAGGGGTTGTCAACCCCTCGGTGGTTACTTGCAAGATTAAATTGTGTAGTAATTGATAGATAGATCGAACAAAAATACAAAATAAAATAAATAAAGTAAAATTGAAGCAAGATATTTTTAGGATTTTAACATATGATAAAAGTAGACCCTGTGGCCATAGTTTTCACTAGAAACTAGCATGCAGTGGGTAAACAAATTACTGTTGGCCAATTAATAGAAAAGCAAATAATCATGACGATATTCAAGGCAGTGATCATGTATATAGGCATCATGTCCGAGACAAGTAGACCAAAATGATTCTGCATCTACTACTATTACTCCACATATCGACCACTATCCAGCATGCATCTAGAGTATTAAGTTCATAAAGAACGGAGTAACGCCTTAAGCAAGATGACATCATGTAGACAAAGGAAACTCACGCATGAATAGACCCCATCTTTTTATCCTTAATGGCAATGATACAAATACGTGTCATGTCCCCTTCTATCACTGGGATTGAGCACTGCAAGATCAAACCTATCATAAATCACCTCTCCCATTGCAAGAAAAATCAATATAGTTGAGCAAACCAAATATATCGATCTGAGAGAAATACAGAGCTATAATAATCATGCATAAAAGAGTTCAGAGGAAACTCAAATAATATTCATGGAGAATCTGATCATAAACTCACAATTCATCGCATTCGAGCAAACACACCACAAAAAGTGATTACATCGAATAGAACTCCAAGAACATCGAGGAGAACATTGTATTTAAGATCTTAGAGAGAGACATCTAGCTACTAACTATGGACCCGTAGGTAACTATGGACTCGTAGGTCTATGGTAAACTACTCACACATTATCGGAAGGGCAACAAGGTTGATGTAGAGCCCCTTCATGATTGACCCCCCCTCCCGCAGAGTGCCGGAAAAGGCCTCCAGATGGGATCTCGTGAGAACAGGAACTTGCGGTGGCGGAAAAAGTATTTTGGACGGGTCTCTGGTTTCCCGAGTTTAGAGAATTTATAGAGGCAGAGTTAGGTTAAACGGAGCCACGTAGGCCCCACGAGCCACCAGGGTGCGCCCCCTGGGCACGCCCTGGTGCCTCATGGGACACTGCTCCATCCGTTGGTCCTCTCTAGAAGCTTCCAGGTTCTCTTATGTCCAGAAAAAAAATCTCTAAAAAGTTTCATGGAATTTGGACTTTGTTTAGTACTAATATTCTAAAAACCAAAAACCGGCAAAAACGACAACTGGCACTAGGCACTAACTTAATAGGCCAGTCCCGAAAAATGGTATATAATTGCTTGTAAATGCATATAAAGCATCCAAGATTGATACTATAATAGCATGGAAGAATAAAAAATTGATATGTTGGAGACGTATCAAGCATCCGCATGCTTAATTCCTGCTCATCCTCGAGTAGGTAAATAATAAAAAGAGAATTTTTTGATGTGAAATGCTACTTATCATATTCATCATATAATCTTTTCTTTGTGGCATGGATATTTGGACTTGAGTGATTCAAACCAATAGTCTATGGTTTGACATGAAAATATAAATATTCAAGCATACCAACAAGCAACCATGTCTTCCAAAATATCAGCGCTAAAGAAAGTTATCCCTAGCACATTATGCCCAGTCATGGATCCATTCATGAAACACACTTAATATTAACTGCACCCAATGCACAAGTCTGACAATAATGCTCTCCACACTGGTGCGCGTCGGTCCTAAACAAACGGTTTTTAATCCCTTTCCGCGACGGCATTTGAAACTGTTGCCAAGTGAGTGTGGGCGATAGGAGGGTCCTTCCCACACGACCCAGAAACCGTCGGGGATATGCCCTCCTGGCACGCACGCTCGGCAAAATAAGATCGTGTGCGATCGGCGAGCGCTCAAATACGAAAATACGTACCGTAGAGCTAAAAAAATACAATTATACGGCGACATTGTTTCCGGTCGCAAGTACATCCCACACAGTTAGTCCCCGCCAAATGTTTTCGTTCGTATGTACATCCCACACAGTCGCTCCAAGGAAAACGTTTTCGTTCACAGGTACATCACAAAAAAAATTCCCGTTAAATCGTTTGCGTTATTGAATGTATCACACACGGTCCGTAGAAGAAACTGTGTGGCAAAGGTTGTCCATCACACACAGTTTTTATGTGGTAAATGTTTGCGCAAGGTGGCCTAACGCAAACAGTTTTTAAGAGAAAGTCGTGTGTGATTGTTCATTGATCCGACACGATTTATTCCTAAAAACTGTGTGCGTTGCCTGAGGTCATCGCCCACGGTATTTTTTCAACAACCGTTTGGAATAGCAAAACCCAACTACCAGGCTAATTCGCCATTAGCAGGCTAATTATCCGATTATTCATAATCCATTTATTAATCTAATTGGCATTTCATATTAAGCACACAATATATTTCATTTCCATATTTAGGAAGTAGAATTTCATAATTTAAATACATCAGAGTACAACATGATATAGCTTCAGCACTCAGCTACCCCATTACACAACTGCACCAGCAGCAAGTTCCACATGCAACATGTATAACCTTTCAAAATTAGCATCATAGACGGTATATAGACAGATGCATCTCATCTAGAAAACTGCTGAAGCGGAAGGCGAATATTGAGCCTTCATTCATGTTGAAGGTCTTTGCAACTTTAGGCCAGTGCCTGTGGATGATTGACCGTCTGTCCTTCGTCCTCTTCAGTAACACTTCAATATTGAACCGTGGGTGTTGTATGAATACCTTCCTTGCCTCCTGACCATAGAGGTGGTTTGAAAGGTAATCATGAGTGAACTGTTTGGAAAGGCCTGAAAACAAGGATGTGCATAAATATCTTCTCTATATTGGAAATGGGGCAAAGGAATAAAAAAGGCAAGGTATAATAGTTAGTACCATCTTGTAGTGAGCTGATGTCTTCTTCATTGTGCAGACAAAGATCTTGTTGTTTTTGTCGCTAATTTCTTTCTCCTAACAATCTTTATGAGTTTCTTGATTTGATTGATATTCATGGACAACTCATTTCCCCATATGCAAAAAGGGTCGAACAGTGGGTCAAAACCTCTGACAGCAGGATCTACATGTGCAAGACCAAATTGTTAATAATGTGCTATTAGAGAACGGACAATGCACGTGCTAACCTCGATTGTAAACCTCAGTGCTTCCCATTGTTTCCCTGCAACACATATAAGGTAGTTAGTCATCAGGTTAAGTAAGGGTTTGCATGCTATCAGTAAAATATGTTGGTGCAAAATTAGCACATTGCAGATTCATCAGATTAATTAAAGCCACATGGAAAATCCATTTACCCAAACCAAGCATGATTAATAACTAGGAAATATAGCACTTGTATATATTTCTCATGTATTAAGTGCAGTCAAATTCGATTTATTCCTCACATGCACAACAATACAAAATTCTACCCACGACAATTGGACATCATATTGCAGAATTGAACCAAGCAGTTAACTAAACACCACAACAAATGAACCAAACATTAACTGAGCACCACATTGCACAATATAACATACTCCTAATAGAAGATCAGATAGTTAACGAAACAGTTGACTACAGCCAATTGTAGAAATTGTATTTGTTTCTCATGTATTTACTACAACCAAATTCAATTTATTCCTCACATGGTATATAATTACAGAATGCACCCACAACTATTGAACACGCATTGCAGAATTGAACCAAACAGTTAACTAAACATCACAACACAAATGAACCAAACGTTAACTGAGCACCACATTGCATAATGTATAACCAAACCAAGCATGCTTGACAACTTGGAAATATAGCAATTGTATTCGTTTCTCATGTATGTTGTAAAGATAAATTCAATTTATTTCTCACATGGAAGACAATACAAAATTGCAGCCTGAAGAATTGAACATCACATTTGCAGAATTGAACCAAACAATTAACTGAAGACGGCAACTAATTAACAAAACAGTTAATAAGTGAGCACCACACTGCACGACATATAGAACATATACACTAGAGCAACAGATTGCATGGTAAAATTAGATAGCACAATTCACTAGAATTTGTGAAGGAACAGGAGCAGCACACGCAATGGGTAAACTGAGCATGCTTAACCAGCGTAGCTAGCAAATGGCAAGGTGGTCCTCCAAGATCTGGGGGTCGGCACGAATGGCAGCCATCGCGACCTCATCCGCGTGTGCGGCTGCGATTTGCTTCTCCGTTGCCAAATGCTCCTTGAGATCCTGGCTATACTGCGTACACCATGGCTTAGGGCTGTGCTTATTTGATGGAGGGGTCGGTGATTTGGGTGGAAGGTGTCACGCTCGCGCCGACGGTCAAGGCATGTGGGATGTGGAAGGAGGAGGAGGAGGATGGAGGTCGGGTGTGGATTACCTGACTGGATAGACGAGGCCGAGCAGCATGAAGGAGGGTCGCCAACGAGAAGGCGGCGCTGCAAGCAAGGAGTGAAGGTTTCAACTTGGAAAGGAAGGCGGAAACAGGGGAAATGTGGCTTTTGGTAAGGGGGAGGGGCGGGGAGATAGATATTTCTGCAGAAGCCGAAAATTTGGAATCGCTTCAGCCAAAAAACTGGTGCACAAAGTGTCATCAGACACGGTCCCTTATTTAGAAATGTGTACGATATGTGGACATCACAAACGATTCAGATAGCTTCACCCATGTGTGATGAGTTTGAACGTCAAAATTTTTGGTTCGAATTTCCATGGTTACAGTGGTCATCCACGTCATTGCATAATTTGGGTACACAAAGGAGACTACAACACACCTACACTTCTTAATCGAGCAAGTTCAGCAATTAAACAGAGCTAGCTTACCTAAACATTACTCAAACAAATTAAAGACCAGTGCTCTTAATTAAACAAAACAAAGAGTACTACTATGGCTGATGCTCGTCGATCTCCGCCGCCACCTCCATGTCCAGCTCGCGCCCGACGGTCTCCTGGGAAAGGGGCTCCATGGCATCCATCACACCATACTCGGCAAGCATCTCTCCATCTGCGTCAGCCATCTCTTTGGAAAAGGCCGCCACGAGCTGGACGTGGGCGGATGCGATCTGGGCTTGGATGGGCTCCATCGTCGCAAGGTATGCGGTGGAGGAATGGATGGTTGCTCGAACGCTCTCGGCGATTGCCAGCTCTTTAGTTGTGGGTTGCCGACCATTGTCGGAGAAGCTTTGTTCGATTTGTGTGATGATCGCCAGGAGCTGGGCGTGGGCGGCCTCGACATGGTCGTGGGCGGCCTCCATCAGGGCTAAGGCCGCCGCCGCGGCACGGACAACTGTTGTGCCGCTCTCGCCAGTTGCTAACCCCGAGGCAGATGTTGATGCCGCCACCTGAGAAGCAACATCGGCCGTTTGGGCTGCCTTTGCCGCTCGGTCGCAAATTGCGGCCACGCTCATGCACATTGTTAGCACGAGGATGGCAGCTGCGGCCACGCTCTCGCCGGAGTGGGCCACCGAAGTTGCCCTCATGACGCGGGTCCATGTGCCCATCTTTCACCGGTGACGATTGAACAGTGAAATGATATTTGGGGAGCGAGCTAGTGTGCTTGAGACGCCGGCTGTGGACTGTAGCCGACACACCTTCTCGCGTAAGCCATAGGAGTACTATACACTGACGGTGCTCTAGGATATTTTGTGCTGCATCTCACACGGTTGCTGATAATAAACTGTGTGCGATCTACTTCATTTTTCATCTTGATTTGAATTACATAATGGGGTCACAACGACAATGGAAGGTGTTTGAATTGCTAGACCTTTTATCTGAAGTGAACATACAACTATATGTGTGTCGTAAAAGAATTGGAATTATTCAGGGTTCGTTTGAACATTTTATACATTAAATTGGTTTTCTAGCAATTTCAGGTGCACAATTAAAAATTAAACTACATGCACATGCTCCAGTGCATATAAATTGGTTGAAAAATCAAATCTGTGTCCTTGGGTGCATGCTTAGGTCCCATGCAAGAAATGGGAATGAATTTCAAACACCAGGGCACCGTTGATTGCCGGCAAAACATTGAGATGCCTGGTTTTAAATTCTAGTAAATCCAAAACTCGTCTAAAATTCATGAAACTTGGCATGCTATCATGGAGCGGCATCAACATGCCGTGGTAAAAAAATTGTCCCATTTGGGGCAGGTTTGGGTATATGCTTCTCACAAACCAGAGCTTCTCACAACAAGCATGATGGTTCTCGATAGGAAACGTCCCACCTTTGGGGACGAAACAATATCCATTGCTTTTTATTGCTTTCAAATTTTTTCTCATGTCAACATAGAACAATAGGAGTGTTGTGTGAATTTTTGTGATTCTTCGGGGTTCGTTTGGACATTTTATGCATTAACTGAGTTTCAATGCATTTATGTGCATAATTCAAATTTGAACTACATGCACATGCTCCAGCGCATATAAATTGGTTGAAAAATCAAATATGTGTCCTTGGTTGCATGCTTAGGTCCCATGTAAGAAATGGGAATGAATTTCAAACACCAGGGCACCATTGATTGCCGGCAAAACATTGAGATGCCTGGTTTTTAAATTCTAGTAAATCCAAAACCCGTTTGAAATTCATGAAACATGGCAGGCTATCATGGAGCGGCATCAACATGCCGTGGTAAAAAATTTGTCCCATTTGGGGCAGGTTTGGGTATATGCTTCTCACAAACCGGAGCTTCTCACAACAAGCATGAAGGTTTTCGGTAGGGAACGTCCCACCTTTTGGGACGGAGCGATATCCATTGCCTCTTATTGATTTCAATTTTTTTTCTCGTGTCAACATAGAACAACATGAGTATTTTGTGAATTTTTGTGATTTTTTGGGGTTCGTTTGGACATTTTTATGCATTAACTAAGTTTTCAATGAATTTATGTGCATAATTCAAATTTGAACTACATGCACATGCTCTAGCGCATATAAATTGGTTGAAAAATCAAATCTGTGTCCTTGGTTGCATGCTTAGGTCCCATGCAAGAAATGCGAATGAATTTCAAACACTAGGGCACCGTTGATTGCCGGCAAAACATTGAGATGCTTGGTCTTTAAATTCTAGTAAATCCAAAACCCGTCTGAAATTCATGAAACTTGGCATGCTATCGTGGAGCGGCATCAACATGTCGTGGTAAAAAATTTGTCCCATTTGGGGCAGGTTTGGGTATATGCTTCTCATAAACCGGAGCTTCTCACAACAAGCATGATGCTTTTCGGTAGGGAACGTCCCACCTTTGGGCACGAAACGATATCCATTGCCTCTTATTGATTTCAAATTTTTTTCTCATGTCAACATAGAACAACTGGAGTGTTGTGTGAATTTTTGTGATTTTTCGGGGTTCGTTTGGACATTTTTATGCATTAACTGAGTTTTCAATGCATTTATGTGCATAATTCAAATTTGAACTACATGCACATGCTCCAGTGCATATAAATTGATTGAAAAATCAAATCTGTGTCCTTGGGGTGCATACTTAGGTCCCATGCAAGAAATGAGAATGAATTTCAAACATCAGGGCACCGTTGATTGCCGGCAAAACATTGAGATGCCTGGTTTTTAAATTCTAGTAAATCCAAAACCCGTCTCGTGAAACTTTGCATGCTACCATGGAGTGGCATCAACATGCCATGGTAAAAAATTGTCCCATTTGGGGTAGGTTTGGGTATATGCTTCTCACAAACCGGAGCTTCTCACAACAAGCATGATGGATTTCGATAGGGAACGTCCCACCTTTGGGGACGAAACGATATCCATTCTCTCTTATTGCTTTCAATTTTTTTCTCGTGTCAACATAGAACAACAGGAGTGTTATGTGAATTTTAATGATTTTTTGGGGTTCGTTTGGACATTTTTATGCATTAACTGAGTTTTCAATGCATTTATGTGCATAATTAAAATTTTAACTACATGCACATGCCCCGGTGCATATAAATTGGTTGAAAAATCAAATCCGTGTCCTTCGGTGCATGCTTAGGTCCCATGCAAGAAATGGGAATGAATTTCAAACACCAGGGCACCGTTGATTGCCAGTAAAACATTATGATGCCTAGTTTTTAAATTCTAGTAAATCCAAAACTCGTCTGAAATTCATGAAACTTGGCATGCTATCATGGAATAGCACCTGACATGCTATGGTATTTTTTGTGTCCATTTTGAGAGAAGGCACACTCGAATAATGATAGCCAACAAAGGCATTTTGAAAAATAGCTGCCACTTTAATATCTCAAACGTTTGTATAATTCAAACCGTGTGCGTTCTGTTAACCATTAATGTGGCGCCACGTGTCTTGGTTTTAATGGATGTAGAAGGTGACGTGCGGACAGCTGATTGACCTTGACTGAACGGGAGGCGTGCGAGCGTTGTCCGGTGCGCAGGCTGACCGAGAGGCGTGCAAGTTGTCCTCGAATGCGCAGGCTCACCGGGAAGCGTGCGAGCTGTACGCTGCACAGGAAGCGAGCCCTTTGACTTCCATGGCCGCCCGCCTTGCTTGCATCCTCTCCATTAATGGTGCCCAAACCGTAGTTGAATTTGCTTTTTTTAATATAAAACAATCATCGCAAATATTTTAGTTAGAACACCCGTATGCAAATCGACAGCTTCCTCAGGAAGCCAAGTGAAAATGTGCCGAGCAGGATTTCTGTTGCTCTTGATCGCAAACGTTTTAGATAGAACGCCCGTATGCAAAGTGAGAGCAACGCGGGATTTGTGCATCCCTTCAACGCAAACGGTTGTTTTGAATGACCTGTGTGCAACCACGTACAAACAATTTGGTAAGATTTGTCAATACTTGTAACACTGCGATTTGTCAAAATATGGAGCTAAAAATCACTAGCAGTATCTAATTTTTGTAACTAAGATTTAGTAATTAAGTATAGATTTCATTCATAGATTAATCAGTTCTTTCTTAATTTATACAAACAGTTCAACTCGACAGCTGAACCAACCAAACTTTTCCCCAATTGTTGCCAACCATGTACTGAAATAGCTAGTTTAACTGTATATACTAGCTAATTTTAAGTACGTTGTACAGTTCCACCACCTCTATAGTCAGATGAACTAAACAAAATAACCCCTAAATACTAATACTACTACTTCGGAGGGGCTTTGTACTACTTCCGGCTGCTTCTCCTCTGTCGAGCACGCTCAGTAAGAGGCGGAGGAGGAGGAGCCTACCGACGAGCTGGGCAACCGCAATATGGTGTCTGCCGCTGTTGCGGCTTCGGCGATGCTCACCTCGAACGCCATCTGCCGCTCCAGACGACCCCTCTTAAAGCGGTGGTTCTCCTCATAGATCTCCTAATTCCTCGCCTCTAAGGCGGCGTGTGCTATGGCCACGACAGCGGTAAGGCTCTTTGCGTGCTCGAAGAGGCGCTCCCCCTCCTCCTGCAGGAACTCGGTGTAGCGCGCAAGGTCGCTGAAGCACGTGCGAGCATCCACCTCTGCCTCCCGCCTTCGAGCGGTGGTGGCAGAGCGGGTGATGACCCCAGTGGTCGACGGTGGGCTGGCGGCCACGGCGGCCGATGACGGGGTGGCGGCCACGACCATTGAGGGAGTCCTGGATTAGGGGGTCCCCGGACAGCCGGACTATATCCTTTGGCCGGACTGTTGGACTATGAAGATACAAGATTGAAGACTTTGTCCCGTGTCCGAATGGGACTTTCCTTGGCGTGGAAGGCAAGCTTGGCAATACGGATATGTAGATCTCCTCCCTGTAACCGACTCTGTGTAACCCTAGCCCCCTCCGATGTCTATATAAACCGGAGGCTTTAGTCCGTAGGACAACATACAATCATATCATAGGCTAGCTTCTAGGGTTTAGCCTCTACGATCTCGTGGTATATCAACTCTTGTAATACTCATATCATCAATATCAATCAAGCAGGATGTAGGGTATTACCTCCATCAAGAGGGCCCGAACCTGGGTAAACATCGTGTCCCCTGCCTCCTGTTACCATCCGCCTTAGACGCACAGTTCGGGACCCCCTACCCGAGATCTGCCGGTTTTGACACCGACATTGGTGCTTTCATTGACAGTTCCACTGTGCCGTTACCATAAGGCTCGATGCCCCCTTCGATCATCGGTAACGATGTGGTCCAGGGTGAGGTTTTCCTCCCCGGACAGATCTTCGTATTCGGCGGCTTCGCACTGTGGGCTAATTCGCTTGGCCATCTAGAGCAGATCGAGAGCTACGCCCCTGGCCCTTAGGTCAGGTTCGAAAACTTAAACTACACTGTCGACATCCGCGGAGACTTGATCTTCGACGGATTCGAGCCCATGTCAGGTGCGCTGCACAATCACGACGAGCATGATGTAACTCTGTCGTCGGACTGTGTTCGGGAGATCGCATCTGCAACTACTCCGGCCTTCAATCCGGAGCAAATTGCGCCATCCGACGACGGAGGGATGGACCCCGCCATGGAGGCCGCACTCTCAGTGGCGATGGAGCCGGATACTGACTTCACCCCTTACGAGAGTTGTGTTGCCGAACCGCTGGATTCGTCTCCAACCACGGACTCCGAGCCGCGTGCATCCATGCCTATCGAATCCGATTGGGCGCCGATCATTGAGTTCACCTCCGCAGATATCTTTCAGCACTCGCCATTCGGTGATGTGCTAAATTCATTAAAGTCTCTCTCCTTGTCAGGAGAACCTTGGCCGAACTATGTCCGGCTAGAATGGGATGCAGACGACGAAGAAATTCGCTGCCCACCCACGACCCACTGAGTAGCCACTGTCAATGATTTAACCGACATGCTAGATTTCGACTTCGAAGACATCGATGGTATGGACGATGATGCGGGAGACGAACAGGAACCACCGCCCACAGGGCGCTGGACTGCCACTTCATCACATGACATATACATGGTGGATACACCCAAAGAAAACAATGATGAGGAACGAGAGGAGATAGCGGAGGATGACCCCTCCAAGAAGCAAACAAAGCGTCAGCGTAGGCGCCGCTCCAAATCGCGCCTCGGCAAAAACAGCGATAACAGCGCAAGAGAAAATAACACTCCAATCGACTCTAGAGGAAACGACGACCACATTGCCCTGGCGGCAGAGCACGATGAAGCTGCAAATGGCGAACACAGTACGGATCCGACGTCCGAACACGATGATGCCGAGAATAAACCTCATCAAAACCCCTCTGGGGAGGAAAACAGTCCGGATGAAGATGCACACATCATCCCAGAAACGAACTTGGAGCACGAGAACCTCCGTAGAAGGCTTATTGCCACAGCGAGGAGTCTGAAGAAGCAGAAGCAAAGGCTTAAGGCCGAATAGAATACGCTCAACAGCAGGTGGAACAAAGTGCTCGACAACGAAGAAAAGTATGGTGTAGGTTACCACACAAAGAGCTATCCAAAGCGTAAGCTGTTACCCGAATTCAACGATGAGGCCTTAGAGCCCATACAGCCGAAAAATAAAATGGCCAACTGGCGGGATCAACCACCTTGTGACCGCGATAGAGCGGCTAACAAGGTCGCACATAAGTCAACACACGATCTACGTGAGGACTTGCGCCAAAAATCCAGTATGACCAGATCCATCTATGGATCTAGGAAGCGTGCTCTGGCACAAAATCAAAATTGAATACTACAACCGTCCGAACGCCATGATACATCCAAATACAGGATTGCCGCACACCCCCTATGTTTCACTGATGAGGTGCTGGATCACGAATTCCCAGAAGGATTCAAACCAGTGAACATAGAGGCGTACGATGGGACCACAGACCCTGGGGGTCTGGATTGAGGACTTTATACTCCATATCCACATGGCTCGTGGAGATGATCTCCATGCCATCAAGTACTTTCCCCTCAAGCTTAAAGGACCAGTTCGGCACTGGCTGAAAAGCCTCCCCAAAAATTCAATTGGAAGTTGGGATGAGCTCGAGGACGCTTTTCAGGCTAATTTTCAAGGGACCTATGTCCGACCTCCGGATGCAGACGATTTAAGTCATATAATTTAACAGCCCGGAGAGTCAGTCCAAAAGCTTTGGAACAAGTTTCTCACCAAGAAGAACCAAATCGTCGACTGTCCGGATGCCGAAGCCTTAGCAGCTTTCAAGCACAACGTCCGAGACGAATGGCTCGCCAGACACCTCGGCCAAGAAAAACCGAGAACAATGGCAGCCCTGACAAGCCTCATGACCCGCTTTTGCGCGGGCGAAGATAGCTGGTTAGCCCGCAGTAGCACCAGCGAACCAAGCACATCTGAAGTCAGGGGTGGCAATGGAAAACCACGACGCAGTAAAAACAAGCGTCGAAATAAAGAAGTCAGCCCAGATAATACGACGGTCAACGCCAGATTTAGGGGCTCTCGGCCAGGTCAGCGGAAAAAGCCTTTCAAAGGCAGCAGAGATGGACCGTCTGGCCTAAACATGATTCTTGACAAACTATGTCAGATTCATGGCACCCCCGATAAACCTGCAAATCACACCCACAGAGAATACTGGGTCTTCAAGCAGGCCGGTAAGCTAAACGGCGAACACAAGGGGGGGGGAAGACACCAAGCGAAGACGAGGATGAACCTCGCCAGCAAAGCACTGGAGGACAGAAAAATTCCCACCAGAGGTTAAAACAGTAAACATGATCCATGTGACGAAGAGGAGAAGCAAACATGCACTCCAAGACATACGCGCCATAGAGCCCGTCACCCCTAGGTTCAACCCTTGGTTGGCCCACCCGACCACTTTTGATCGCGGGGATCACGCGACAAGCATCCGGCATGAAGGATTGGCTGCCTTGGTGTTAGACCCAATAATAAATGGATACCATCTCACACGAGTCCTTATGGACGGCGGCAGTGGTCTAAATCTGATATATCAGGACAAAGTCCACAAAATGGGGATAGACCCAACAAAAATAAGCCACAGTAATACTACCTTCAAGGGAGTAATACCAGGCCCATAGGCCCGCTGTACGGGCTCTCTATTACTAGAGGTTGTATTCGGTTCTCCCGACAACTTCCGAAGCAAAAAGTTAACTTTCTACATCGCTCCATTCTGAAGTGGCTATCAAGCACTACTCGGAAGAGCGGCTTTCGCTCATTTTAATGCAATACCGCATACGCTTCTCTCAAGCTTAAGATGCCCGGTCCACGTGGCACCATCACAGTTAGTGGAAATATTGAGTGTTCTCTACACGCAGAAGAATGTGCGGCGGCTTTAACAGCCGAGCACTAGACGGCCTCACCAACCAGAATAAATGACAGGTCGTCAAGACCACGGACACGGTTAGACAAGTCCAGCGCATCACTACATACACATGTGATTGGTTTGATGGTTAAACCCTCATAGATGGTACCAGGGGCTTCCCGCGTGTAATCAGGGCTAGTTCGGTTCAACTTGACTTATCTTGAATTTTAATGGTTTACTGATAATAACCAATTTTCTGGCACGACAACTTTCACCTAAGTTCTTCTCTTTTACAGATGACAATCGTGCTACACCCGTCCAGGACACGGCACAACGTAGACACGGGTGTTGACGTGTAGTAGGACTCGCTCAAAGGTTTCTTTTCAGATTAAGACCCTGCGTAAACCTTTTTTACTGTCTCTTGTTGTTCACATCCTCCGGATACTCAATACAATCGAGAAGGATAATGACGTTCTTGGCATGTGGCCACGTCAGGATATTGCACGTACCTGGACACTTGGGGTTTATTATTAAGGGCATTGTTCAGCCCGACATATGTTATAAAGACCGAATACCTCAGGGAGTGTTCAGCGTCGTGAGTTTGGCCTTATATGCATCAGCTCCGAATCATGTCTTTGGTCAAATGTTGGGTTTGCCCGGCTCCCATGTTTTGGTACCTTACGTTCCGCTATATCGGCTAAGGTAGCACTGGGAGAACTACTGCGATTGTGCCTTGGTTTATCCGGATGAGCACCTCAGTAGAGAAAGCCGAAAACTGACTGTCATGATAAAGCGCGAGACTGGTCAACCACTCGATGACTTAGTGGAATCTTCGGGATTCCTCCACATTAACGAAGGGCCGTTTCCCGGTCATGTACGTACGCGCCCCGTATTCGGACGAGCGCAGAAGTACCAGGGGCTATATAGTAGTCCCACCGTCAAACTCCTATGGCTAAGTGAAAGTGTTAAAGCAATATAGTCCGATTGCCTCGTTCGCTATGCTACCACCTCCTTCATGGACCAAGACGTTGGATCAAGTGTGAATACACGTTTTTTTGCGAACACCCCCACATTATGTTCGTGGGGGCTGAAGCCGACGACTGCAATCTTTCAGGTTATATACATATATACATAAACGGCCGCACAGGAGGCATCATAATACTTTCAGGCAAAAGTATAAACACAACCTTTATAATTCAATAAAACATTGTTTTTACAATGGGAATACATGTCACTAGAACATAATATTCTTCGAGCATTGCGCCTCTATCGAACGAGCGCCTTTAAGGACCTCTTCAAAGTAGTGCTCGACAGCTACTCGGCCCACGGCCGAACCCTGTGTTGCAATAGAAGTGGCCTCCATATCTTCCCAGTATGTCTTGACACGGGCAAGTGCCATCCGCGCACCCTCTATGCACGCCGACCTCTTTATAGCGTCGATGTGTGGCACAACACCAAGGAATTGTTGCACTAAACTAAAGTAACTATTTGTCCTTGGCCCTTCTGGCCACAGATGATCCACAACAGACCTCATGGCAAGTCCGGACAACCTATGGAGCTCGGCCCACTCGGACATTCGCTCATTCAACAACAGCTGACGCACTGGAGCATGGAACTGTGACCAGAACAGCTTCTCCACTTCACGATCTTTTTGATCCTTGAAGAACTCGGCCGCATCAGTAGCACTTGCTGCCAAATCCACGTATGCGTCTGCAGAACTCCATAGTTGATCAAGAGGAGCATACTTCGGATCTCCGAACTTAGTCTGCAACAAAAAAGGCTTCCCAGCCACAATATCTGCAACTTGATGCAGTTCCTCCTTCGTCGCTCTGATTTTGGAGCGGGCTTCCTTGGCTGCTACCATGGCCTTCTCCAGGTCCGTCGCCTTCGCTCGGCTTTCTTTTTCAAGAAGCTAGTAACGGTCAGCGGCATATTTCAACTCAACGGCCATCTTGGCTATTCTTTCCTTGCTCTGACAATGCGCGGCCTGTTCGGCCCTTAGCTCTTCAACCGCCTTTAGAGTGGCCGCATCGCTATTCCTTGCTTGTTCCTTGGCTCGGGCAAGTTCCGCTCGAAGGGTCTCCACGGTGGTAGCTCCATTTGCGGTCACAACATATTAAAGATACTGGCATCATGCTCCTCTTACTATGTGTTTATCACCGGAGAAATCACTTACCCCGTGCCTCGTCAAGCCGCTTGTTGACAAGCACGATGTCGGCATCTGCCGCATCAAGCAGCTGCTTTAGCTCGGCAAACTCATCAGTCCGGCTAGCCACCAGACCTTCAGCCACCTGCACATAAAGGCGGTCTGGTTATTACCTGGGAATATGATCCTCCGTTTGCTGCCGTTTTTGACGGCAACGTGCGCGGTACTGTAAAAAACATACACTATTTCACGTACCTCAAAGCCTTTCAGCAGACTCATAAAAGCTTCATGCAACCCGCTTTCGGCGGATGAAATCCTTTCAATTACCGTACCCATTAGCGTATGATGCGCTTTTGAGATGGCCGCTTGGTCCAGAAGATCCTTCAGTGCGTCCAACCGCACACTGTACGGTTCTAGACTCTTTCTATTGCTCTCTTTAGGAGCCGAATACTGAGGATTCCGGGTGGCCAAAGGATTACCCTCTGGCCTTGGCGGATCAGGAGAAGCCCTCCGCGACGACACTTCAGGGTCGCCCGCCTCATGAGGCGGGGTGGCAGGGGGAGGTGTTTCGCTCTCCATCATCTCCGGAATAAGATTCCCCGAAGACGAACTCTATCGAGAAGGGCTACGATCCGAACTACAAGATATAAGCTTCGGTTACTGTCTTCAGAAGTAAGGTAGGATATTTTCACTAATAAGTACTTTTTATTTACTTACAGCTCGGTCGAGGGCTGATCCCCTTGCGGGCACTGTGCGGCAAGAGTACCCTCCAAGACGGGACCCTCTGGCGAAGATTTCTTCCCCCGTTTGAAAACCTTTGTTTTTGGGTCTTCAGAGGTGTCCCTCTTCCTTCCTTGGGGAGAGGGAATGTCAGATTCTTCTCCCTGGTTATCCTCCTTCGCGGAGGCGCTAACTCCCCCAGTTTGGACAAATAGTGAGTGAGGCTCGCTTTCAGCCTCTTTGTTCCCCCCTTTATCTTCCTTTGAGGGCGCCTGATACGGCGCTGGCTCGAGCATTCTGTCTAGTACTGGATTGGCCAAGCCTTTGGGAAGGGGGGCCGAACACCTGATCATCTTTGCCTTTGTTATCCATTCCTGGTCAAAGAGCGACTTTTCATAATGATGTTATGATAAATAGAAAGACAGCGTGTTCGGCCATGGGATTACTTACTTGGGTATCAGGGTGATTACAACTCAGACCCGCATCCTCGGTGGTGTCCAGACACTCTATTTGGGGTCCGAAGAACAATTTGTACATCTCTTCGAGCGTCATGCCGAGGAAGTGCTGAATAGTTCGCGGTCCTTCTGGGTTGAATTCCCACATATGGAGGGGTCGACGTTTGCAAGGCTGGACTCGACGAACTAGCATGACTTGCATTACCTTGACCAGGCTGACATCTCTCTCAAGGAGATCTCGGATGCAACTCTGCAATATCGGCACATCATTCACTAGCCCCCAGTTCAGCCCCTTGTTGATCCATGACGTCAGTTGCGGTGGGGGGCCTGAGCGAAAGGCAGGGGTGGCTACCCACTTGGAACTCCAGGGAGCTGTGATATAGAACCACTCCCGCTGCCACAAGCTGGATACCTCCGGGAAGGAACCCTCTGGCCATGGAGCCCCAGCGCTTTCGCTTATTACGGCACCTCCGCACTCTGCGTGCCGCCCCTCGATCATCTTTGGCTTCATATTAAAGGTCTTGAGCCACAAGCCGAAGTGTGGGGTAATGCGGAGGAAGGCCTCACACACGATGATGAACGACAAGATGTGAAGGAGGGAATCCGGGGCAAGATCATGGAAATCCAGCCCATAATAGAACATGAGCCCCCTAACAAAGGGATCTAGAGCGAGGCCTAGCCCTCAGAGGAAGTGAGAGATGAACACCACACTCTCGTTGGGTTCGGGAGTGGGGATGACCTGCCCTCGGGCGGGCAGCCTGTGCGAGATTTCGGCGGTCAGATACCTGGCCTCTCTCAGCTTCTTGATGTCCTCCTCTGTGACAGAGAAAGGCATCCACTGACCTTGGAGGTTCGATCCGAACATGGTTGAAGGCCCGAAGCGCCTGACCTGAGCCTTGGGTGTTGGGACTCGAGGCGGGGGAAGGATTCGATTGAGCATGAGAGGGAAAAAAAGGACAGGCCTTGGCCTCTTTATAAAGAGGGTGAATATCAAGCGTCCCCCTCGTGGCCGTTTGGGACTTGCCTAAAATTGAGGAGTCATACCGACATGCACGGTTGGGTTACCCACGTCCGTATTGATGAGAATCCCGTAATAAGGGGGGCACGATCTCTGCTTTGACAAGACGTGTCAAGAAAACCGCCTCGCGATATGTGCAGTGCTGGTTGAGAAAAATGGTTAGAATAATGGCCGGGCCATGACGTGATGTCATGCTGTCAAAACATGTCAGTAGATTAGATTTGTGGAAATATTATTCTCTCTACGGTGGTATGTGGAACTTGTTTTGCAGAGCCGGACACTATCCTTGTGTTCAAAATCTTCCATGGAGTATTCGGAGGAGGAACCCGCCTTGCAATGCCGAAGACAAAACTGCGCGCCAGACTCATCATCATTGAAGCCTGGTTCAGGGGCTACTGAGGGAGTCCTGGATTAGGGGGTCTCCGGACAGCCAGACTATATCCTTTGGTCGGACTGTTGGACTATGAAGATACAAGATTGAAGACTTCGTCCCGTGTCCGGATGGGACTTTCCTTGGCGTGGAAGGTAAGCTTGGCAATATGGATATGTAGATCTCCTCCCTTGTAACTGACTCTGTGTAACCCTAGCCCCCTCCGGTGTCTATATAAACCAGAGGGTTTAGTCCGTAGGACAACATACAATCGTACCATAGGCTAGCTTCTAGGGTTTAGCCTCTACGATCTCGTGGTAGATCAACTCTTGTAATACTCATATCATCAATATCAATCAAGCAGGACGTAGGGTATTACCTCCATCAAGAGGGCCTGAACCTGGGTAAACATCGTGTCCCATGCCTCCTGTTACCATCCGCCTTAGACGCACAGTTCGGGACCCCCTACTCGAGATCTGCCGGTTTTGACACCGACAACCACCGCCTCCCGCTTTCGGGCCGCGGTGGCGGAGCAGGTGATGGCCACAGTGGCCGGCAGTGGGGTGGCGGCCACGACGGCCACCGCGGCCTTCGGGCCGCGGCGACGGAGCGTGCGATTGCTCTGGCTTTCGACGGTGGTGTGGCGGCAATGGCGGCCGGCAACAGCTGCCGACGGGCATCGGCGGCGGAGCCTGTGGTGGGTGTTCCGCGCACACCCAACAGGGACGCCACGCGCACTACACTACGCCGGGGATTGCACCGTTGCTGCGGTGTAACCTCCCAGCTGGAGCTGTCCTTTGATGACGACGAAGTGGCTGGGCGACGATGACGGACCGGTGCCATTGGCGATTGTGGGAGAAGCAGACAAGATAAGCTACAAGGAGGGAGGGGAAAATGCGGCGCAGGACTCGCCGGCCGTGAGGGTTTTTATAGCAGGCCGATAAGCATTTGGATTTTGGGGGATTTCACCGAGCGGGGCGGGAAGCTTGCACGGGAACCTGCGAGGTTGCGCGGGAACGGGCTCACCGACGATTCATTGGCGCCATCGTTTGGCCAAAAGAACGCCCCCGCGCGCTGCGCAAGCTTGCGCTATAAGCCGTCTGCGACAGCGGGGTGACAATACATGCGAGAGAAGGACGAAAGGCCACGTACACATACAGTTAATAAAAAATGTTTGCGATCTAATTACCTACTATACCACCGTCCTGGTTTATAAGTATGATTTAACTAATAAAATACGAATGCATGTCGCCAAAGTTTATATAGTTGGATTTGTATTTGAACATAGTTTCCAATTATATAATTTTTAAAACATGCATTAACATTTTGTTGGTTAAATTTGAGTGCAAAATATGGCACAGAATATAAAGGAGACTATAGACTAGACAGAGGTGGTAGCACATGGTCGCTCTCTACGTAGCGACGCAACTGTCGGCCGGCTTGTAGGCGACCATTTCCTGCCTGTTCAACTGCTCTATGCGTGTGGTTGCTTGCGGTTCAGGCGACCGCGGCGCGCTCTGCTCGCGTCCTGCCGCGCACGCTCTACTCTCGCGTCCCTCCGGGTGCTCTTTCCTCGTCCCTCCACGCGCGTTGCCAGTGTTTGGGGCCGGCGTACTGATACATCTCCAACGTATCTAGAATTTTTGATTGTTCCATGCTATTATATTATCAACCTTGGATGTTTTATATGCATTTATATGCTATTTTATATGATTTTTGGGACTAACCTATTAACCCAGAGCCCAGTACCAGTTTCTGTTTTTACCTTGTTTTAGAGCATCGCAGAAAAGGAAAATCAAACAGAGTCCAATTGACCTGAAACTTCATGGAACTTATTTTTGGAAGAAAAGCAACCCGGGAGACTTGGAGTCCACGTCAAGAAAGCAAAAAGGAAGCCACGAGGCAGGGGGCGCGCCCACCCCCTGGGCGCGCCCTCCACCCTCTTGGGCCCCTCGTGGCTCCCCTAACGTACTTCTTCCTCCTATATATATCTCCATATACCCTAAAACGATCGAGGAGCAGAATAGATCGGGAGTTCTGCCGCCAGAAGCCTCCGTAGCCACTGAAAACCAATCTAGACCCATTCTGGCACCCTGACGGAGGGGGAGTCCTTCTCCAGTGGCTATCTTCATCATCCCGGTGCTCTCCATGACGAGGATGGAGTAGTTCTCCCTCGGGGCTGAGTGTATGTACCAGTAGCTATGTGTTTGATCTCTCTCTCTCTCTTGTGTTCTTGAGGTGATACGATCTTGATGTATCGCGAGCTTTGCTATTATATTTGGATCCTATGATGTTTTCTCCCTCCTCTACTCTCTTGTAATGGATTGAGTTTCCCCTTTGAAGTTATCTTATCGGATTGAGTCTTTAAAGATTTGAGAACACTTAATGTATGTCTTGCCTTGCGTATCTGTGGTGACAATGGGATATCACGTGATTCACTTGATGTATGTTTTGGTGATCAACTTGCGGGTTCCGCCCATGAACCTATGCATAGGGGTTGGCACACGTTTTCGTCGTGATTCTCCGGTAGAAACTTTGGGGCACTCTTTGAGGTTCTATGTGTTGGTTGAATAGATGAATCTGAGATTGTGTGATGCATATCGTATAATCATACCCACGGATACTTGAGGTGACATTGGAGTATCTAGGTGACATTAGGGTTTTGGTTGATTTGTGTCTTAAGGTGTTATTCTAGTACGAACTCTAGGGCTGTTTGTGACACTTATAGGAATAGCCCAACGGATTGATTGGAAAGAATAACTTTGAGGTGGTTTCGTACCCTACCATAATCTCTTCGTTTGTTCTCCACTATTAGTGACTTTGGAGTGACTCTTTGTTGCATGTTGAGGGATAGTTATGTGATCCAATTATGTTATTATTGTTGAGAGAACTTGCACTAGTGAAAGTATGAACCCTAGGCCTTATTTCCTAGCATTGCAATACCGTTTACGCTCACTTTTATCATTAGTTACCTTGCTGTTTTTATATTTTCAGATTACAAAAACTATTATCTACCATCCATATTGCACTTGTATCACCATCTCTTCACCGAACTAGTGCACCTATACAATTTATCATTGTATTGGGTGTGTTGGGGACACAAGAGACTCTTTGTTATTTGGTTGCAGAGTTGCTTGAGAGAGACCATCTTCATCCTATGCCTCCTACGGATTGATAAACCTTAGGTCATCCACTTGAGGGAAATTTGCTACTGTCCTACAAACCTCTGCACTTGGAGGCCCAACAACGTCGACAAGAAGAAGGTTGTGTAGTAGACATCAGGATCTTTTCTGGTGTCGTTGCCGGGGAGGTGAGTGCTTGAAGGTATATCTTTAGATCTTGCAATCGAGCCTTTTAATTTCTTGTTTTAGCACTAGTTTAGTTTATAAAAGAAAATTAAAAAATATGGAATTGAGTCTACCTCATACGCTTCATCTTTTTAATATCTTTCATGAGTATGACGGAAAGGAAAATTGTGCCAAAGTGTTAGAAGAAGAATGCATTAAAATGTTTGGCACTAAATCTTTGAATGACGAGCATGATTGCAATGTTGTTAGTATGAACTCCTTCAATATCCATGGTACTAATGATGATTGCACTAGTTATGATGAAAATGTCTCCTATAAACATGTCAATTTTTGTGGAGTGCATTGGGTTTGTAAGTACACACCAAATAGGGAAGATAGATATTGCAAGAGGCATAAGTACTTAGAAACTAAATTGTTGCAAGAAAGGCTAGATGATTGTGCTGAAAATTTAAATTTTCTTGGCCATACTTGTGAGCTTTGCAATGAACATGGTCATTTAACCATCCGATGCAAATTGTTTCATGATCTAATCGTGTCCAAAAATTGTGATGAGTTGATTTCCCTTGCACATTATAATGAACTTAGCTTGCTTATGGGTTGCGAAGAAATGAAACATATAACTGGGGATCTTCCAGAATTTGCCCGTTATAAACTGCTTGGATTTGATCTAGAGGAAATTTATATGTATTGTGCGGTGAATTGCATTGAAAATCCTTATATTGCCAATTACATAAAGAAAATAAAATAAATAGAGGATGAATAGAATACTAACAAAAGGGAAGAGACTTCCCAATACCCTTCTATTATTTCTTATGATGAATCAGGTAACGAGGAGGAGCCTCCTATTCAACCAATCTCATTAATAAGGAGCTCCAAAAAGAGGATTGAACCCACACATGATGTGGTGAAGAAGAAGAAAAGAAAAAGGAAGAGAGGTAAAAAGATATCTCTCCCAAATAATGCTGCTCATATTACTATTATGCCTCATGAAAATATAATTGTGGAAGATAATGTTACTTCTTATGATCTTGAAAATCTTGTTGGCACTTGCTTGGAAGAATATGATAATTGCTATACTATTGGTGCTATCCATACTATTAATGATGAGAGTGATTATGCTTATGATATGAAAAGGCCCAAGCTTGGGGATGCTATGTTTGATGAAGATGATGTTTTTGAGAATATATTTGCTGCAATTAATGTTTGTCCCAAGCTTGGGGAAGCTATGTTTAATGACGATATTTTTAGTCTCCCAAGTTTTGATATGCAAATTTATAATGATGATAGCATGCCTCCTACCTATGATGATTATTGTGATGATACTTATGCTATAAAAAGTAGTGATTATATTTATAAAACTTGTCATGATTATGATTACCCTTTTTCTGAACATTACTCTTTTAATGTGGAAACAATTTATAGTATTCGAGTCTCTTATGATACTCCCACTATTCCGAATGAGAAGAATCTTGCTTATGTGGAGAGTAATAAAAATTCTATGCTTGTAGATCATGAAAAGAATGCTTTAAGTGCTGGTTATATTGTTGAATTCATTCATGACGCTACTGAAAATTATTATGAGGGAGGAATATATGCTTGTATGAATTGCAATAATATCAAGTTTCCTCTCTATGTGCTTAAAGTTTTAAAGTTATGTTTGTTTTGCCTTCCTATGATAGTTGATTATTGTTCCCATAAGTTGTTTGCTCACAAAATCCCTATGCATAGGAAGTGGGTTAGACTTAAATGTGTTATTCTTCATGATGCTCTCTTTATGTTCTAATTCTTATCCTTTATGTGAGCATCATTGAAATCATCGTGCCTAGCTAGGGGCGTTAAATGATAGCACTTGTTGGGAGGCAACCCAATTTTATTTTTGTTCCTTGCTTTTTGCTCCTGTTTAGTAATAAATAATTCATATAGCCTCTGTTTAGATGTGGTTTTATGCTTTTAATTAGTGTTTGTGCCAAGTAGAACCTTTGGGAAGACTTGGGGAAAGTCTTGTTGATCATGCTGTAAAAAACAGAAACTTTAGCACTCATGAGAATTGCTGCCATTTTTATTTGGAGAGTGATATTTAGTTAATTCCTTTTGTAGATGATTAATAGATAAATTCCTCACGTTCAGCAATTTATTTTAGAATTTTTGGGGTTCCAGAAGTTTGCGTTAGTTACAGATTACTACAGACTGTTCTGTTTTTCGTGTGTTGTTTGCTTATTTTGATGAATCTATGGCTAGTAAAAGAGTTTATAAACCATAGATAGGTTGGAATACAGTAGGTTTAACACCAATATAAATAAATAATGAGTTCATTACAGTACTTTGAAGTGGTGTTTTGTTTTCTTTCGCTAACGGAGCTTACGAGTTTTCTGTTAAGTTTTGTGTTGTGAAGTTTTCAAGTTTTGGGTAAAGATTCGATGGACTATGGAATAAGGAGTGGCAAGAGCGTAAGCTTGGGGATGCCCAAGGCACCCCAAGGCAATATTCAAGGACAACCAAGAGCCTAAGCTTGGGGATTGCCCGGAAGGCATCCCCTCTTTCGTCTTCGTTCATCGGTAACTTTACTTGGAGCTATATTTTTATTCGCCACATGATATGTTTTTTGCTTGGAGCGTCATTTTATTTCATTTTTTGCTTGCTGTTTGAATAAAATACCAAGATCTGAAATTATTAAATGTTAGAGAGTCTTCATATAGTTGCATACTTGTTTGACTACTCATTGATCTTCACTTATATCTTTTGGAGTAGTTTGTCATTTGCTCTAGTGCTTCACTTATATCTTTTTAGAGCACGGTTGTGGTTTTATTTTATAGAAATAGATGAACTCTCATGCTTCACTTATATTATTTTGTGAGTCCTAAACAGCATGGTAATTTGCTTTGGTTATGAAACTAGTCCTAATATGATGGGCATCCAAGAAGGATATAATAAAAACTTTCATATAAGTGCATCGAATACTAAGAGAAGTTTGATACTTGATGATTGTTTTGAGATATGGAGATAGTGATATCAAAGTTGTGCTAGTTGGGTAGTTGTGAATTTGAGAAAAACTTATGTTGAAGTTTGCAAGTCCCGTACATTCACGTATGGTAAACGTTGTGTAACAAATTTGAAACATGAGGTGTTATTTGATTGTCTTCCTTATGAGTGGCGGTCGGGGACGAGCGATGGTCTTTTCCTACCAATCTATCACCCTAGGAGCATGCACGTAGTGCTTGGTTTTTGATGACTTGTATATTTTTCAATAAGTATATGAGTTCTTTATGACTAATGTTGAGTCCATGGATTATACGCACTCTTACCCTTCCATCATTGCTAGCCTCTTCGGTACCGTGCATTGCCCTTTCTCACATTGAGAGTTGGTGCAAACTTCGCCGGTGCATCCAAACCCCGTGATATGATACACTCTGTCACACATAAACCTCCTTATATCTTCCACAAAACAGCCACCATACCTACCTATTATGGCATTTCCATAGCCATTCCAAGATATATTGCCATGCAACTTTCCACCGTTCCGTTTATTATGACACACATCATCATTGTCATATTGCTTAGCATGATCATGTAGTTGACATAGTATTTGTGGCAAAGCCACCATTCATAATTATTTCATACATGTCACTCTTGGTTCATTGCATATCCCGGTACACCGTCGGAGGCATTCATATAGAGTCATATCTTGTTCTAAGTATCGAGTTGTAATTCTTGAGTTGTAAGTAAATAGAAGTGTGATGATCATCATTCATAGATCATTGTCCCCAAAAAAAATAAAAAAAGGGGAAGGCCCAAAAAAATAAAAAAGAAAGGCCAAATAAAAAAGGAAAGGCCAAAAAAAGGGACAATGCTACTATCCTTTTTCCACACTTGTGCTTCAAAGTAGCACCATGATCTTTATGATAGACAGTCTCTTGTGTTGTCACTTTCATATACTAGTGGGAAATTTTCATTATAGAACTTGGCTTGTATATTCCAACAATGGGCCTCCTCAAGTGCCCTAGGTCTTCGTGAGCAAGCAAGTTGGATGCACACCCACTTAGTTCTTTTGTTGAGCTTTCATACATTTATAGCTCTAGTGCATCCGTTGCATGGCAATCCCTACTCCTTGCATTGACATCAATTGATGGGCATCTCCCTAGCCCATTGATTAGCCGCGTCGATGTGAGACTTTCTCCTTTTTGTCTTCTCCACATAACCCCCTCATTATATTCTATTCCACCCATAGTGCTATGTCCATGGCTCGCGCTCATATATTGCGTGAAAGTTTATAGGTTTGAGATTACTAAAGTATGAAACAATTGCTTGGCTTGTCATCGGGGTTGTGCATGATGAGAGCATTCTTGTGTGACGAAAATGGAGCATGACTAAACTATATGATTTTGTAGGGATGAACTTTCTTTGGCCATGTTATTTTGAGAAGACATGATTGCTTAGTTTAGTATGCTTGAAGTATTATTATTTTCATGTCAATATTAAACTTTTGTCTTGAATCATATGGATCTGAATATTCTTGCTACAATAAAGATAAATACATGATGAATATGTTAGGTAGCATTCCACATCAAAAATTCCGTTTTTATCATTTACCTACTCGAGGAAGAGCAGGAATTAAGCTTGGGGATGCTGATACGCCTCCAACGTATCTATAATTTTTGATTGTTCCATGCTATTATATTATCAACCTTGGATGTTTTATATGCATTTTTATATGATTTTTGGGACTAATCTATTAACCCAGAGCCCAGAGCCAGTTTCTGCTTTTACCTTGTTTTAGAGTATCGCAGAAAAGGAAAATCAAATGGAGTCCAATTGACCTGAAACTTCACGGAACTTATTTTTGGAAGGAAAGCAACCCGGGAGACTTGGAGTCCACATCAAGAAAGCAACGAGGAAGCCACAAGGCAGGGGGGTGCGCCCACCCCCCTGGGCGCGCCCTCCACCCTCGTGGGCCCCTCGTGGCTCCCCTGATGTACTTCTTCCTCCTATATATCTCCATATACCCTAAAACGATCGAGGAGCAGAATAGATCGGGAGTTCCGCCGCCAGAAGCCTCCGTAGCCACCGAAAACCAATCTAGACCCGTTCTGGCACCCTCCCAGAGGGGGAATCCTTCTCCGGTGGCTATGTTCATCATCCCGGTGCTCTCCATGACGAGGAGGGAGTAGTTCTCCCTCAGGGCTGAGGGTATGTACCAGTAGCTATGTGTTTGATCTCTCTCTCTCTCTCTCGTGTTCTTGAGGTGATACGATCTTGATGTATCGCGAGCTTTGCTATTATATTTGGATCCTATGATGTTTTCTCCCCCCTCTACTCTCTTGTAATGGATTGAGTTTCCCCTTTGAAGTTATCTTATTGGATTGAGTCTTTAAAGATTTGAGAACACTTGATGTATGTCTTGCCGTGCGTATCTGTGGTGACAATGGGATATCACGTGATTCACTTGATGTATGTTTTGGTGATCAACTTGCGGGTTCCGCCCATGAACCTATGCATAGGGGTTGGCACACGTTTTCGTCGTGATTCTCCGGTAGAAACTTTGGGGCACTCTTTGAGGTTCTATGTGCTGGTTGAATAGATGAATCTGAGATTGTGTGATGCATATCGTATAATCATACCCACGGATACTTGAGGTGACATTGGAGTATCTAGGAGACATTAGGGTTTTGGTTGATTTGTGTCTTAAGGTGTTATTCTAGTACGAACTCTAGGGCTGTTTGTGACACTTATAGGAATAGCCCAACGGATTGATTGGAAA